>NC_083462.1:32837132-32952132 GCF_030014155.1 Tachysurus vachellii
CCACAGAGGCCAAAAGGGAGAAATAAATTCTCTATTTGATGAAAAGAAGACTATTTACTTTTTATAAGGAGGTGGTAGAGAATTTATCACATCAAAGCTGGATAAAGAGAAAGAATCAGCACATCTGGTAAATAAGCTTGGCTGTAAAGCTATCTAAAAAGACATACACTGTAAGTCCAAAATGATATCACTGACGGAGCCAATGCACACAAAAAACAAATGGCCTTCATAGAGAGTTATTAAACCTATTCCATCCTCCATCTCCCATGCCACAGTATTTTACTAAAGCACATATACTGTATACTCTACCTCTACTCGACAAACAGCAAGTATCAGAGTACCATATACGAACCAATTGAGTGGCAAAAATATGTATTTCCCATTTAATCATTGTGTATGGAGAAGTTCCCACCATGAGCTGATGAGAGAACGATGAAGATAATGTGTAGCTCATTACCGGAGTGCAGTGGAACTATTAGTATGTGTATAAGTTGATTATTTTAAGATAAAACTAAAGTGTGTATAGCCCAAACAAGAAGGATATTTTTACATTAAATCAAATATGAAGCCTTGTACAACCACTTCACTCATGGAAATGAAGAGAAAAATGAAACATTTGTGTGTACGTGTGGTGGAAATTTCTAATCTAAAGATGTTATGTATAAGGCTTTGTCCTTCTATGCTTTTACCTTGTATCTGTAGTAACTAGAGACTGACATTGTCATCGTTTGTTTTCTTAAGATTATGACAAGGGCAGTAGGGACTGGAGACGAGTTGTCGGGAATTGGACAAACAACTTCCAGTAAATCTTCTAGTAGGCCTTCTAGAAGAACCACCTTGGCCTGGTCCAGATTAGCTTGATCAGGAGACGAGCATGCAGTGATTTTGAGCCAATGATTGATAATGTTTTTGCTTTTACATATCTTGTTTACTTGAGTTCTGTCTATAAAACCTTGATGTAATCAATGATGGTGGCCCTTCAACTCTCATGCTATATGCGGAGTGTTGGGTCCTGCTGTGCAGCTAAGCACATTAAATTGTGAAACCTTTTTTAGTCTTGCCCGTGTCTACCAGTGTGATACTTTATACTTTAAATCTCTCAAACCTCAAAACTTCCACGACATATGTAAGTTAGCTAGTGTTTTTTCTGTTCCCGGCCTTGGTCATGGCCTTGTGCTGTCATACCTTACTAAATGAATGAAGTCAATTTTTCACTTTTTTTTTTGCATCAGGAGTATCTGCCATACAAATTAGTTTAATGAGCTGTAACTACGAGATTGATAATGTATTTAATCAAGCCTATTTACATAACCTTATCATTTATGTTACAGCTATAACATATCATAACCCGCAACTTGTGCTCCGAAGCAGAAGTGCTTGATATTAAAGAAGGTTTAAATTCAGGAAGAACACAGTGGCCTACAGCCTGGTACTCTTCATTCACTGTGGTCTAACCTTCATAGATGAATAATGTCAATTGTAGCAGTTTAAATAAAAAAAGCACCTAAGGAGAGTTGATGATGAAACTGAGGCTCTAGGTTGCTTGGAGAAGCATCCTTGCGAAACTGATACAATACTCAACCTGATATTCACACACATAACCTTTTGTTGCACTCTGGGAACTCTACAGTATCTGTCTGCCTGTCTGTCTGTATGTATGACTGTCTATCTATCTCTGTGCCACAAAATGGACTCCATAGAAGCTTTTATTTAAGGACCACCCAATTGGCTGCTGATTGACATGTAAAGCAACCAATCACAATTTGTTAGCATCAAGTTTATGGACTTGAAAATGTTAAAGTTTACAAAACCTACATAAACAGGCTGGTGTGCAACCTTAGATCATTCATTTAAGAATGTCATGAAAAGTAATGAGTCTATACTGTGTACTGTGCATAATTTGGAAAAAAACAATGTTAAGCTGATTAAGCTCATAAGAACTTATTGTCACAGCTGTAAACACAACAGTTTTTACAATGAGGGAAGTAGAGCATCATGACAGTTTTGTTTTGAGGTGGACTGAATCCAACTGATCAGATGACGACTTCGGAAGCGTTTCCAAATTTTCTGTCATATGCTTCAGACATTCAGCCAACGGTCCGTAGGCATAGCGTCTGAGGCTAGCTATTCCCTAACACCAGTGTTTTCTTTTTGCTATTTTGCCCTTGGTCCACCATTAATTTTTCCCCAGTTTCATTGTACTGGATCTCAGAGGCCTTTCTAGATCTCAATACGTGACCTTTAACTAACTTTTGCCTCTGTGTGACTCAGTTCTGGATTATATACATATTCTGTGCCACCTTATACCAAACCCCAAGATTGTTCTCACACTGTGCAGCCCAACCCTGGATAGGGTCATAACAGGAGAATTGACCTCAAACTTATATAAGTTTGCAAACTTGAGCCCTGACTAATCTCCAATCTCCGTTTCAGATATATAATTTAGGACTTGCATATCCATATTCATGAAAAGTTTTTTTGCATATTTTTGAGTTTCCTTGAGTTCTGTTGTTCCACTGAGTCAGAGTCACTCTGTGTTTTCTTGAAACTTGTCTTTGCCTATTTTTATTGCTGAACTCCTATGCTAGAGCAGAGTGTCAGGATTGAAATGGCTTGTGCTTTTAATTTAAACATGGATTGTTCGAGCATGACTCGCAGGAACATATCAATACAGTCGCACACCAAATACATCTTCATACTTAGAATGATATTCATTCATTCATTTTTAAACTAAATGAACAAAGCATAAAAAATGAGCTTTTTCGATCATGTCCTCATCGATGAACCAAACACAAGGGGTCTTGACAATTCGTATCTAGTCCTATAGAAGAGATGTTGTGTAAATTTGTGATATATTTCATGAACATTGAACGTTTTCTAGAAACTGAAAATGACTTATACAATTAAATAATTTAAATGGTGCTATCAAATCATCAAAAAGCAGCACAATCTATATGATCCCTCCCCAAAAATAGCATCATTGGCCAATTTAACATTATGGACAAGTGGGATATGAAATATAACCAATAAAGAATTCTAATTCAATAATTCAAAAATGTTTAATAAGAAAACTGTTGAAGTTATTCTGTAGTATATCCCATTGTTGTTTTATTGTCTTATTTAACTAAATAATATTTTTATATTGGCTTTTTGTTTTGCACTTGCTTTGTTGGCTATGAAGATAATTTATGCATTTTAATTGCAGTGTTTGCAAAATGCTTATTTTTCAGCCATCAACGCTCCGGCATCAGAGGCAAAAACCTACTAAATACATCACTGCCTCCAAACTGAAAAGAAGTCATCTATCTTTCCTTGTCAGTGTCATTATTCCTTTTGATATTATAAATAAATCAGTGTAGGTGAGGGCTGGGGAGTTCGGGAGTGTATTCCGTTAGTATTTCTAGTATTTCAGCTTTCATTTTCCATCTACTCTTCGATCTGTCATTCAGTTTCAAATCAAGTGTTCACCTTGAAATGCAGGGAAACAGTGAAGCAGAAAGAGCGACTGAGAAAGAAATGTGGTCGGATTGATTCATTGAGAATGACAGGGTTCGTATGACTGCCTTAAACTTTAATCAACACCTTTCCAATGTGCAAAACATAAGCGTGTACACACACACACACACACACACACACACACACACACACACACACACACACACACACACTCAGAATCAATAAAGTGGCATAGAAATTAAAGTGTGTGTGCTGAAAGAGATTTGATTTTTTTGTTGTTTTTTTGCCCTGACCTCTTTCAAAAGAAGCAGCAAGAAAAGAAGAGGAGTAAAATATGTTTTTGCATATTGCGGAACCATCAATTAGAAGCAAAGAACCGTTCTATTATGCCATTTAGCCGACTCCCTTACCCAAAAACAACTTGCAATTAAGTGTATATAAAAGCAATTGAAAGCAGAGCAATCAAGCCTGAGCAAATTCTGGAAAACACATTTGCTGAACCCTCTCCTACTCAGCCTCCTTCATTGAACCAACATCAAGCACTTGCTCTGAGGACATCAGAGTTTGAAGATTTTAAAGAAAGCTCTGTGTGTGTGTGTTTGTGTGTGTGTTTGTGTGTGTGTGTGTGTGTGTGTGTGTGTGTGTGTGTGTGTGTGTGCATGTGGTGGTCATGCTGACCGAAGACAGTTATGATCACTACAAGGTGCTTTAAAAAAAGATTTAACACAACATAGTTAATGAAATTCAAGGATCTATAATCAGCATGTTATCCAATTTTTTTCCCAATCTTCAGCTTTCCACTTTCAGCACATTTGTAGCCTCAAATTCCTGCTCTAATATGTTCTTCAATCAAGGTTTAATGTTTTGTGTTTTGAGATGCTTTTATGCTTTTCATGGCTTTAAGGAGTGGTTATTTGTATTCCTGACATCTTAAACTTCAATTTCTAACTTCTATTTGCAGGAAACTTTTGTTGTTGTTGTTGTTGTTGATGTTTTTTATTCCTAATGCAAACTCTAGAGAGTGTTGTGCAGATCAGGAGTTGCTGAAATACCAGGGGTCTCATTTATAAAACTGTGTGTAGGATCCCTACTAAAAGTTTACGTAAGCCAAAAAAAAATTTGATTTATAAAACTATGCGTACGCACTCCTCTAAGCAATGTTCCCTTTATAAATCACAGATCACCCACAGATGTGCGTACGTGAACCAGCCTCAAATCCCGCCCTGTACACGCCCATTTTTAACCATAAATAGTCAATGCAAATCACTGCGCGGGCACGAGAGTGGACCTCATTATAATGAGTTTCCTCTGTGCTCTGCGGGTTTAAAAATGGGGTGAGGAGCCAGCGTCTCAGGGGGTAGCCACTGTCGCCTGCAGGTTATAATTATATTAAAAGCAACATTGTTATAATTATATTTAAAACAAAATTGTTACAGTTTCTACTTTTTAATATTGTTAAACTCACCAAGAAGCCAGCCATCACGTACTGCGCGTGCATTTAGTCTGTTCCCTACACTGTTATGTGTCAAGATAAATGAATCATATGTTGAACCAGGCCAGTGTGCCACAATGTTTGTGAGGGTCATGTTGGAGTCACATATGATTTGCACATTAATAGAATGCACATGCTTTCTATTAACATAAGCAAATTCATTTTCAGATGGTGCCCTTATAGCAACATGAGCGCAGTCAATTGCGCCGATTACATTTGGGAAACCAGACATTGCTGCAAATTGCATTTTAATTTCGGCAGAGTGTAGGGGAACCTGATGTATCGACTACCCATATTAAGTATACTGTACCATTCAAAACGACAGATATTATGGCACTCAGGGACGGCTGTGATATACCAGACCTATAGAGTGAGATGATAGATTACAATAGAATTATTTCATATACAAAAAGGTCTTAGAGACAAAGTTGAGGATTACTTATAGTTTTTTTTTTTTTATATATAAATAATACCTGTCTGCCAATTCCCGCTGGAAACAGCCGGTTGCCAAGAACCGCAGAGTGTTGAGGACTTGTATTTAGACTGGGATGGCATGGTTCCGGCGTGTTGCCCTCTCTATTACTGGACCCAATTCAACACATAGATCTAAGAGCACAGCTCTAGGGAATCTAAATCGGCTTATTAGCCAGTCATCATAATGGGCCAGGAAATCATCATGGTCCCTGAAAACTCGTTCTCTCCTTATTTGGCCATTGGCGTAATCCTTCAACAGTGCCAGCAGTGCCATCATGAAGCATTACATACCCGGGTCACCGGAGGATTTATATGTTTCTAACAATTAGACTGATCTTTAACACCTTGACAAAATCACAGAATTAATTTGTGGGTTTTTAATTAACTTCATGACGGTTTTGTAATGAACACCGTAATAGTTAGGACCGATGATGAGTAGCGATTGTGCTTCATGACTGTATTTGCAGACTTTGACATTTTATGATATATGTACATTAAGGAAAATATTTCGTTTTTACACTGTGCTCTGCAGTTCTCTAATAAAATGGTATTTCATGCTATTTTGTATAACATGTAGTCGCGCCATCTCCTCCTGCACTCCCGTTGTGGACAATGTGACTGTAAGGCAGCGCTGATTATTCATTCATTCATTCATTTTCTACCGCTTATCCGAACTACTCGGGTCACGAGGAGCCTCTGCCTATCCTCAGGCGTCATTGGGCATCAAGGCAGGATACACCCTGGACAGAGTAGCGCTGATTATTATTATTATTATTTTATTTTTTCATACATTTTGAATTACGTTTGGATTTATATAGATGTATATAGCCTAAAACAATCGGCACAAATAACACTTTTGGATTTAATCTTCATGATAATGTGGATATAACGTACTGTATGAAATGGAGTGAAAATTAAATGTCATTAATTCTTATAATCGTTCTTCTCACATGTATTTTCTACACTCTAACTTCAGTTAACGACCTTCTGTGTCGCCAATTCCCTTTGTCTCCAGAATGTGCGTAGGCACGTCTCAAAGTTTGCTAAAAGGTAAAACCGTCAACCATTCCACAGTCAGCGTTGAATCTGGGTTAGTTGGTTTTTATCAAATGTTCAGCATTTTCAACAATGATTCCAAATTAGTGCATAAAAAGTGGAAAGATTTTGTGTTGTTCTCTTTATACATATTGCATCTACACTTATTTTTCTCTATGTTCACTGATATTCTGCATTATCCTTAACTGCCTCTTTCCTAGATCTGTTATAGGTTATGACTATGATTTTAGTAAGGCCACAAATGGAAAAAAAAAAATCACTGGTACTTACATACTTACATGCGTACTTACGTACTTACCTTGGGCAATGGCACTTAAAAGAACTTCACATATTCACTTTAAACTCACTTGTCACCCATTTAGATTTCAGAACCAGTAACAGATATTTGAACTTCATGCTTAGTCGATAAGGGCGCCCAGTGGAGCAACGGAGTAAAACCTTTGGTATTTCTGATTGTTCTATGAAAGTTTGCTGATGCTGTGTTTTGAATAAGCTGAAGCAGATCAGTTGTCAACTGTCCCGTGCATCTTAACAGCAATCAATAAACAATTAAATCCCAAAACACACCAGGATCCACAGGTCTGGGTTACTGCATATTCTCTGCAAGCAGATTTTAGCACTGAGATTAAAAGAAATCTAGCCTTGGAAATGTGGTATATAACTAATTACATACTGTCAGACCTTAGATTAAGGTATATAATATGTAATAAAGATAACAGATGGAGGTGATTTACACTCAAAATATATTTTATTACCTGTGAAGAGGTAATATAAGGTAATATAAGGAACCACAAAAATGCTAAGTGATAAGAGAACATTAGCATCATGGAAGAATGGCAAAGCTACCGAGGAAATGATTATGAAGGTTTTCCAGGAAATAGTAAGCATTTTGAAGATAAGAGGCAAAGTAATAAAGTACAATATAAAAATAGACGGCAAGAGATGGAGAGGATGGCTATATCTGATTCTATGCTGTATTAAATAAAGGCAGAGATATGTGGCATCGAGAGCAAAAGAGCCAGACTGTTTGTGGTGGAAATTTCTAATCTTAAGATGTTCACAAGGCTTTGTCCTTCTATGCTTGTACCCTGTGTGTGTCATGACCAGAGACTGACATCGTCATCAGTAGATTTTGTTAAGATTATGACAAGGGCAGTAGGGACTGGGGACGAGTTGTATGTCCAATAGGTCCTCTAGAAGACCTCAGGAGATGCATAAGGTAATTTTGAGCCAATGATTGATGATGTTTTGCTTTTACATATCGTCGCTGTCAGGCGGAATCCTCATATCTCGAAAACTGTTATTTTTCAGGAAATTAAAAAAAGGCGCACCTTATCTGCAGTGCACAGGGTTTAGTCCGTGTTGCAGTGGATTGTCTTGCGCTAGTAAATTCCTGTCCTCAGACGAGCACCAGAACTAGCAGGGTTCAAGATTTTTTTTCTTTGAGCCCAGTGTTTTGAAGACATTTACCTCAGAAGACGTGTTGATTAGTTGCGACTCTTCTTGAGGAGAAATATGCCGCGAAGCTCTCCCGCGGAGTGAAGAAGACGTGGACAGTTGAAGTGTCCAATGGAGTTATGAGATTTGTGCTCAAGCTATTTTCAAGCCTTTAGATTGGTTAATAACTTAGCCGCCCGACAGCGATGATATCTTCTGTTCTCTTGAGTTCTGTCTATAAAACCTTCATGTAATCAATGATCGTGGCCCTTCATCCCTCATGCTACATGTGGATTGTTGGGTCCTGCTGCGCAGCTGAGCACAATAAATTGTGTAACCTTTTTACTCTTGCTCGTGTCTACCAGTGTTATACTTTATTCTTTAAATCTCTCTAACCTCGGAACTTCCACAACAATTTGCCGTTGTCGAGCAGGATTCTGCGTTTGAGAGTCAACTTCGGGGATTCCCAGGGAGGCTTGCAGCACTCGAGCCTTGAAGGCTATTAACTTCACCTCGAATCGCAAAATTGGCCATGAGCGTGAGAGGACTCGGGAGTTCACCGTGAGCCGCCTCAACGCCGGAATCAAAAGTAATTGGACACGTGGAAGGTGAGAGAATTTATTTTATTTTAATTGTAAGGTTGTAAGGGTCTTTTTTTTTTTCCAGAGAACCCTAGTTAAATTCATTAGTGTTGAATCGTAAAATTATATTGTTGGTTGTCTCTGTTTAGAAAGGGCTGTAAAGACAGGATTTAGACCTGGATCTGTCGACAGGTCAAGGACCTGAATAGGCACCTAGTGCATGGCCTAGAAATAAAAAGTAAAGCACGGCACTAATCTGGGATTAGGTGCTAATGGTGTCTTGTTTGCAAGGTTTTCAGAAAACCCGCCGCTAAGAGCTGACGAGCTCGGCGTAGACTCTCCAGAGAGCAAAGCAGGTTAGGGGAAAAGAGAAAAGGCCCAAAACAAAAGATAAAGCACACACATAGCAAAGAGAACAGGCTTTCTGACACAGAGACTGTCAACAATAAACTAAGATAGTCATGGGCAAAAGTAAATCTAAGAGCAAACTCAGTACAAACATAGTGTGTATCACTAGCCCTAATGTGAATTTTATGAAAACTAATTATGGTCCTGATTCTGTGTCACAGCTAATGTGGTGGGTGACGGAATGTGGCTTCCCAGATGGCAGCAGTTTTAGCCTGAAACAGTTAGACTTGCTGAGAGGTAACCTGATCCAAATTGAAAGAGACAATGCCAGAAAAAAGAAGAGAAAGAGGGTAGAAGTAAATTGGACAGCTTTTCAGATGTGGAGATTAGAGGCAGAGAAAAGGTTGAGAAAATCACAATCTGCCCCAAGGAGATTATCTACACAGTATTTACAAAATACACAAAATACACAAAGTACATTAAGGAGCTCACAAAGTCTCCAGTGTCTTAAGTCTTTTTCAGATGATCCTGACCTGGATGGAACGCCTCCTCGACGAAGGAGTGCCCACTCCCTCTACCCTCCCCGCCGATCGCGGATCGCACACCTCAGAGGGATAAGCAGAGCAATTTTACAATTTTAAAGCAGATAAGCAGAGCAATTTTAAAGAGCAATTTTACAATGCCCATGGTGGAAGTAGCTGGACCAGATGGAGACCCCATGCTAGTACACCATCCCTGGACACTAAAGGACATTGAACATGCTCATGAGCACCTCCCTGACCCAAGAGAAGTCAGGGGGAAAAAAAAGGTTCAGTGTGGAGTTGGAACGTTTTTGCAAGGAATTTTGTCCCACCTCACTTGAACTGAGGCGCCTGCTGGGAAGAAAACTAGCAGCTGACATAACGCAAATCCAGTATGTATGGCCGGATGAGAATCTGTGCATGAGGCATCCAGATCATGCGAACTTGAGGAATGCAGCATACTCTAATTTCATAATGGAATTACGTGAAGTGTGTAGGGAGGCTTTCCCAGTGAAGATGGATGTGACAAAGATTGCGCTTTGCAAACAAGAGGACGGCGAAAACATTGCGCAATATCTCCATCGCCTCACTGACATACACAACGCGCACAGCGGCTTCACTCCCCCACCTGATATGAGTAAGGAGGCAGTGACAGCATACGAGGCGTACTTGAGAAACAGCTTCATGAATGGACTGATTCCAGAAATAGCTGACAAGGTGAGAAACCTATGCATAACATGGGACACTGGAAAACTGAGCCTCATCGAACGACATGCTCTACATGCGGAGAAACTGCTCGCACAACACAAGCAGGAGCAGGAAAAGAAGAAATAAGCACAAACACACAGAGTCCAGCTGACAATGATGCAAGCCATGGTGGGGTCTCGAACGCATCGAGGAAGAGGGAGATATCGAGGAAGAGGCAGAGGCCGAAGAGAGAGAACGGGAGACAGTGGATGTTTTTTGCGGAGGACAAGATCACTGGGCAAGGGAATGTCCTAAGAAACGCGACGAAGAAACTGCATGACAATCAGCATCTCAGGGCAAGGTCGAGGAGGTCAGTCCTGAAGGGATGGATGAGTCAAAATCTTTGATGCTTTGCAATGAAGAAACGCTTTAGCTAACCTCTGATTCTGACTTAAATGCTAAAGTTTTGAATGCAATTGATTTTCTTGAGAAGAAACATACTCCACAAGGCACATATGCAAAGTACAGTTTAGATGCCTATAAGCACATGCCAATACACACATTACATGTAGAAGGAACAGACATTGTGTTTTTAGTAGATTCTGGGGCAGGAAACTCTGTGATCAAAGTACATGAGTTGAGTGAGAGGCCAAAAATGAGTGGTAGATCCCTGAATTCAGTTGGAGGATCTGGGATTATCGTGAAAGAAAAATTTACAGCACCCTTAAGGTGTGTTGGGGTTAACCAACAGGGATTCACATTTTCTTTTCTGCTATCTGAATGCTGCCCTATTAATCTGATGGGCAGGGATTTGATTTGCAAATTGGGAATAAACCTAATTAGCACCCCAAATGGATTGAAAGTGTGTACAAGTCAAACAGATGTACACATTGTATGTGTATGAGTGGGAACTCAGCATCTCGGCTGTGAATTCAGTGAATCAAGCACTCACAGATAAGGCCCATGATATTACTAACCCTACTCGCACACAATACATGGACACACATGATCTGCACTGCACAGCACACACACACATCGGGCCAGATGTAGTTTATGAACAAGAGTGGTCTGAAAAACAAAAAGAAGCTGAGGAGTTGTTGAAGAATTTGTATTGGGACAATCACAGATGTACTGCAGAAGTGAGTCTGTCTAAAATACATGTAAAGCCGGGGAAGGCCCATCCGTTCACTATAGAGAATTCCCACCCACATGTGTCTCTGGCTAAAGGTGAAACAGAGAAGTGGGAAGATTTAGGAAAATGGACATTAAAGTGTGTTGAAGCTGGTGATTGGAAGCCTAGTTCAGATCCCACAGTGTTGTACAGTGAGAAAACTAAAGCCTATTGCATGTCCTTGAATTGGGTAGCTTTTGTTGACAGAACAGTTGAGATAATGCCACAGGCAGACACAGATGTACTGAAAACAATGTGGCAGATGACACACATTTCTGGGGAAGACCCCCGATTACAAGCAGTTCCCAGAAAACTTTGGGCAACAGGGAAATATGTTGTAGGTCTAATCAAAAATTGTGCACCGATGCAGATAACACCTAAATCAAATTACAGACCTTGCAAAACACAATACCCCTTAAAGCCAGAGGCCATTAAGGGTATCACACCGGTATTTAATTCACTGTGTAAGGCTGGTGTGATTGTGCCATGTGAAACCTCTCCAGTAAGAACACCTATCTTTCCTGTGAGAATAATTAGGCCTCTGGGAGAACCAGAGGAGTGGCACTTTGTCCAAGATTTGCAAGTAGTGAATGATGCAGTAATTTCAAGAGCTCCAAATGTGCAAAACCCTTACACAATCTTGTCTCAGATTCCACCATACAACAAGTGGTTTTCTGTAGTAGACATAGCTAATGCTTTTTCCAGTGTACAGTTCATCCAGACAGCCAGTTTTGGTTTGCATTTTCCTTCAATGGAAAACCGTACACTTTTACCAGATTGTGTCAGGGGTATTGTGAATCTCCTACTATCTACAACGAAGCCCTTAAGAACAGTCTAGAATCTCTGACTCTGACCCCAGAGTCAGCAATTCTTCAATATATGGACGACTGCATGATTGCAGCTCCATCCAAAGACCAATGGAAAAAGACACTGTTGCGTTGCTTTGTCATCTAGCAAAGGGAGGTCACAAGGCGAGCTTATCAAAGCTGCAGTTTGTACAACAAGTAAAATTCTTGGGACATCTGATATCAGAACAAGGCAAAACTATTGAGCAGAACAGAGTTGCAGCAATCCAAAACATCCCAAAGCCTAACACAAAGAAACAATTGATGTCATTTTTAGGCATGTGTTCTTATTGCAGGACCTTCATACCCAACTATGCAGTACTCGAAGCGCCCTTGAGCACAATCATTCATGGGAAAGGCCTACAGGCCCACAGTACACTGATTTGGACACCGGAGGCAGAAAAAGCCTTTGTAGATTTAAAAATGGCTCTACAAACCACCCCAACATTAGGGATTCCAGACCCAGATAAGCCATTTGTGCAAACAGTGGATGAGAAAAATGGATGTATGACATCAGTGCTACTACAAAATCATAGGGGGAAATTAAGACCAGTAGCCTATTTCTCAGCTAAATTGGATCCAGTAGCAGAAGGCCTGCCTATGTGTTTAAGAGCAATAGCAGCAGCTGAAAAAGCAGTCAATGCTTCTAGGGATACTGTGGGATACAGTGATCTAACTCTTTTAGTACCACATGCAGTGTCACTTCTTTTCCTGGAACAGAAAACAGCACATATGTCTGCACGGTGGCTGGAATATCACACTATTTTGCTTGACATGCCAAATGTGAAAGTAAAACGCTGTACTGTGTTAAACCCTGCAACTTTTCTCCCCACAGAAGCAGATGGAGAACCACACAATTGTGTTGCAGTTGTAAATGTAATTTGCAGTCCTAGGTCTGATTTGCAGGAGACCCCATTGCAGAATCCAGATCTTGAGCTTTTTGTGGATGGATCAGCCTTCAGAGATCAGAAAACAGGCCGCAACTGCGTGGGGTATGCAGTAGTTACAAAACACAAAACACTTAAAGCAGAATCATTACCAGAGCATCTCTCTGCACAGGCAGCCGAGTTGGTTGCTTTAACAGCAGCTTGCAAGTTGGCAAAAGACAAGACTGTCACTATTTATACTGACAGTAGGTATGCATTTGGAGTAGTTCATGATTTTGGTACTTTGTGGAAACATAGAGGTTTCCTGACTTCATCAGGTAAAGCGATCACGCACAAAGGCCTGATTTCTGAGCTCCTGGATGCAATCCTACTTCCAAAATCCACTGCTGTATGTAAGTGTGAAGCACACACTGGGAGAACTGATCTTATTTTACAGGGTAATGCCCAGACAGATTCAGCAGCAAAATCAGCTGCACAGAAAATTTCTGTGAATGACGAAACTTTGTGTATGTTGAAAATATGTACTCCCACAGCTGATCTCAAAGATCTTCAATCACAATCTACAGCGGAAGAGAGAGCCACTTGGAGGAAAACAGGAGGTGTGGTAAGAGATGGGGTTTGGTACGGCCCAGATGACAAACCATTCCTGCCAAAGAAACTGTTTCCATTCTATGTTAAATTGGCGCATGGGCAAGACCACGTCAAAAGGGGGGATATATAACAGTGTTTCTAGATACTGGCACACTAAGGGTTTTGATAACTATTCCCAGAAATTTTGTGAAAAGTGTATATAATGTGTGCAACAAACAATACTGGCCGAGGTGTTAAAGTCTCCCAAAGCGCCCATCCTCCGCCACAGCGACCATTTGAACACCTATGGATGAATTTCATTGAACTGACACCCAGCAAAGGGAAAAAATACTGTCTGGTAATAGTGGATATGTTCTCTAAGTGGGTGGACGCTTTCCCCACTTCCAAACAGGATGCAAGTGCAGTAGCTAAAGCACTCCAGTCTGAAAATATCCCTCGTTGGGGAATCCCTGACAAAATCAGTAGTGACAATGGAACTCCCTTTGTAAACCAAGCACTTAGACGGGTGGGAGAGTACTTGGGTATAGATCTCAGACAACACTGTGCATACCACCCTGCCAGCGGAATGGAACACTGAAAAACAAATTGGCCAAATGCTGTGATGAAACAGCCTATCATGGGTAAAGGCCCTCCCAATCGTGTTATTATACATGAGAACAAGAACCAGGGTGAGAGTGAATTTAATCCCGTTTGAGATACTGTTTGGCAGACCCCCAAATACAGGAATTGAGCCTAGACACACACCCAGATTAACCACGAGCCAGTGTGAAGATGTGAGATGTGAAATGCTGTGTTATTGTGCAAACTTGTCCTCTATTTTGTCTCAAATCCCTAAGCAGGTGAAGGAAGCACTGCCCAAGGTGACGCAAACAGATCTACACAATCTCAAACCAGGTGACTGGGTGGTGGTGAAGGATTTCAGGAGGAAAAGCTGGAGAACCAGGCGGTGGCTGGCACCATTTCAGGACCACGCAGACTGCGGTGAAGGTTGCAGAGAGAGCGACGTGGATTCACGTTAGCCACTGTAAGCGGGTCCCTGAGCCAGAGGAGAAACCAGCATCCGACGACTGTTAAGAAGAATGAAAGGGAGCATCAGGGCACACGGTGACGTGCTAGTAACCTCTCCCGTTAGCTCCAACTGACTCTCTACGACGCGTAAAGTGTCTGAGTCAGAAGAAAACAGAAGAAACACCGGTATAACACCTACTCTCCAACACTGAGAAGAAGCATCTGAAAAGAGTAACATCGACACACACACACACAAATGTGAACACAAATGTTAATGAAATTAAACTAAGTGAGAGAGGTAAATGTGACACTTTCAATAGTAGACGATAGTAGACGGCTATACAGTATTACATACTGACTACGACCCCAGACTGACATACACACACACACACAAAGGTCTGACTTCAAAGGACGATTCAAATAGGCAAGGTGGAAGCTCCTGTTAAGATGAGGAGCCTTGTTAACTATCACCCTAGAATCCTAGGGACCATTGGCATCTTTATTATCTGCCTGTTAATCAAAGAGAATTCAGAAAAAACTCCAGAAAATCCCACTTCTATTAGAAGCCGCAGAGATGTGTATGAAAACACTTACTGGCAAGCGCCAACTACACTGCCAAAATGATCACAAATGAGTCCTGTTATGTGTGCATAATGGTCCCCACATCTGCAAGCAAACAAACAATGATTCCCATGAAAAGTAATGGTAGTGAACTGAAGGCCATAGCCCAATACTGTAAAAGTTCTTACTGCATGTTTAAGCAGGATGCTTATGGAGTACTGAATGGTACCCATTTAAGTCTGGTGATAAATTCACCAGCCTCCCTATGGTGTGAAGATGGAGGACCTGGGAGGACTGGTTTAACTAATGCCACTATATGTCTACGGACTCTAATGAGTGTGTTGAAACGAACACCCAAGGTAAATCAAACGAGAATTAACACATTCAAAGTAGAGATGAGCCGGATACTCGGCTGAAACAAGTATCCGGTACGGATAAAGCACTTCTGCCGAGTACGAGTATTATACGAGTAATACGAGTCAATATCTGTGCTCAGATTGAATGAAAATCATCATTGGGTTGCTGATTGTGTCAGCGTTCTGTGATAGGCTAGTCACAGCGCCCCTCCCCTACACACATACAGATGTATTGTGTTGCTGTGTCTCGCTCTGCTCACTCACAGTCACACACAGAACAGCTCTCTGTCTCTCCCTCAGTCACTCGGGTTCGCGGGTCTTTTCCGTTAATGTTTAGGGTTTCTTCAGCTTTTTACTTCGGGTTGTAACGTTAATAATACGTACTTACTAACCAGTAGAGTTCTGGTAAACGTGGGTTCGTTCAGACGTGGTGCTTGCTTGGTAGAATGCGACTCGCATTGCGTCTCTGCCTGTCGGAGATTTTTTTTCTTTTTTAAACCTTCAGCTGTCTCTAACCAGTAACCAGACACTGAGTGTCAGACATGTTTTTGCTGTATTTCATAAAAACATAAAGGTAGTAAGCTAGTGTTATAAATATTACAAATTAATTATTACCGGTTAAAGCCCCGCCCATTTCAAGACAATTTCCCCGCCTACTTCTGGGTTAGGCCCCGCCCACTCCGAGTACGGATACAGATACAGATAATTCATATGGTTAACAGATACAGATACAGATAATTCTGTACTCGCTCATCCCTACTAAAAAGTAAACTAAGTAAATTCTTTGATTCCATCTTCCCACAATATGGGATGACTCAGGTATGGAATCAACTAGAAGTCACACATTATCGGCTTGCCACTTATATTAACTCCACTAATCGGGCAGCAGAGGATATCAAACAAGAACTCGCCGCCCTTAGATTAACTACAACACAAAATAGAATAGCCTTAGATGTTTTATTAGCTAAAGAGGGAGGTGTATGTGCCAGGATAGGAGATCAATGTTGCACCTTCATTCCCTCTAATGATGACGATCATGGGTCTATCTCCGATGCACTGCATGATATGCATAAAGTAGCAAACCAAATGAAACGAGATGAACACGGAGATCATAGTTGGGGACTTTGGTATACACTGTTTTGGACAGTGGACTCCATATCTATAAATGATAATCCCAGTGAGTGTGGTAGTGATCTTATTATGTTTGTTTGGCCCTTGCGCATATAAATGCGTCCATCACATCATAATGTCCAACCTAATGAACAAACAACTTGTGAAATTAGACGATGTTGACAATGATGCAGAATGGATTCCTCCATTCGACGGTGACTATTTCATTGGATTTGCCCAGACTGATCCGGAAACAGACAAAGATGAATACGGACAGTAGAGACTTTTGACTTTAGATGTTTAATGCTTTGCCTTTAACTGCATTTCTGTTTGGGTTCTGTCCCCACAAAAACAGCGTATTGTCCACTGAAGTTCATGTATTTTATGACGCGTTCATTAAAACCTTACAAGGGAAATTATATGCTGATGTGAGATTATACATGATTAAACTTAGCCTAAGCCAGGGGTCGGCAACCCGCATGCGGCTCTTTAGCGTCCCCGTAGTGGCTCTCCCTGGAACCTTTTCAAAAATGTATGAAAATGGAAAAAAAATTTGTTTTAATATGGTTTCTGTAGGAGGACAAACATGACAAACATTCTTAATGTTTTCCAATGCTTTAAAAACGTGTATAATAAATATTAATGTGGTAAAGCTTTCTACATAGAAATGAAACTGATATGAAACAGTAATAAACACAAGTTTTAGAATAAAAATAAAAAGTTGTTTGTCACGACTTGTGTAATTAAATTCATTCATAACATTCTTCTTACCATAGTTCCTCCTGTACTCCTGTCTTCTCTTTCCATGTTCTTCTTGTCTTACTATACTGTCCTTGGGGTCATCTCAAAATTTCCTATTTGTGCCCCCAGTTATTAAATTTAGTAAGTAAAATTTTTGTCACTAAAGACCATTTTTTATTCGAACTACAGAGTCCTTTTCTGTTGAAGAGAGGTCTAGAACTTGATTAAAAGTTTTATTTTTTTGTTCTAGATTTTAATGTTAGAACAGTGTTGTTAAATAAATATATTCTATTCATGAAGTATATATATATATAAGTATAAAATATATTCTACTCCTGCCGGACCACGACAATTAAATTTCAACATTTCTATCAACGAAGATTTGCGTCATAGCCTGCGACATACATCCTATTATAACTTCCTATTTTCAACAAAAAAAATGTCTCTTGGCAGCTTACATCCACTGTGCAGATTTACATTTACCTACAAAATCCTGCCGGTTATAGATTCAGTTTTTTAGGTGGTACGCGGACCCTCTCTGGGTACCGCCGTTTCTCAGGTGACTTTTCGTTTGCTGTGGGGGATGGCACTTCGACAACCTGTTCAGTTGGTTTAGTGGGATCAGTAGGTGGTATTAGCATCACAGGAGCACTGGGCAAAACAGCTGGACAAGCACAGTCCATAGTTACTGGCGGCTCATTTTCCACCACTGGTGAGGGCAAGCTTTGTGGAAGTGTCACCACATTTCCTCGCCCGGGCAACATATGGTCGACATGCACTGTGCGCTGCCTCTGACCCTCTTGTACCAAATATGTGACAGCTCCCAGTCTTTTTAGTACTTTTGCCTGATTCCATTTGTCCACTCCACCCCTGAAATTTCAGACATGAACCGCTTCCCCTTCCTGAAAGAAATGAAGAGATGAGCCACCACAGTTATGATGACGTTTCTGAGTGGCTTGTTTCTCTTCAATCCGTCTGGCAAGCGTGGGCTTAAGCAAACTGAAGCGGGTTCGTATCTGGCGTTTCAGAAATAACTCAGCCGGTGTCTGTCCCGTCACGGTGTGGGGTGTACTATGGTAACATGAGCAGGAAATTTGCAAGTCTATGACTGAGGGGCAAGGGAGCCTTTTTTTCCGCCTCCAACACATCCTTTGTCAGTGCAAGTTTCAAAATCTGCACTGACCTCTCTGCAGCTCCATTCGATGCAGGATGATATGCAGGAACAGCAGTGTGTTTGATACCGTTTCTCTCCAGGAACTGTGTAAACTCCCTGGACCATTATCTGATACCAGCTCCTCTGGCAGTCCATACGCAGAGAACAGGCTTCGCAGCACTTCAATGGTTTTGTGAGAGGTGGTAGAAGACACAGGAAACACTTCTAACCACTTTGAATGACTATCAATGACCACCAGAAAATGCTTGTCCTTTTCAGCAAAATCAATATGAAATTCTCTGCCACACTCTTTCCGGTCATCTCCAGTGGAGCAGTGGTGCGACTGCTGGCATTTTCTGAACAGCTTGACAGATAGAGCAACCTTTCACGAGCTCTTCAATTTCCCCATCACAGCCAGCCACCACATGCAACTGCGAGCGAGAGCTTTCATGCGGCAGATACCTGGGTGCACCTGATGAAGGTCTTACAGTAATCGCTGTCGATAGCCTGGGGGTATGATGACTCGCTGGCCCCAAAGAACACAACCTTGTTCCACTGACAACTCCTGCCTACGTATGAAATAAGGCCGTAGTGCTTCCTCCTGAACATAACTTGGCCATCCATTCATTGTTTAGCTCCACACTTTGTTTAAAGTAGCATTCTCAATGTCTTTTGCACTCACTGGTAGTTCCTCCACATGTGAGAAGTAGAAAATACCCCCCTCTTCTCCTGTGTTGTCGAATGAGGCACTGGGTAAGCGAGACAAAGCATCAGTGTTAGCATGATCAGCTGATCTTCTGTACTCAATATCATAACTGTATGCCATAAGGATGAGAGCCCAGCATTGCATCCTTAATGCTGCTAAAGTTGGAACCACTGACTTTGGTCCCAGGATAGTTAACAGTGGTTTATGATCTGTAATGAGTGTGAATTTCCTCCCATATAGATATTTGTGGAATTTCTTAACTCCAAAAATGATGGCAAGGGCCTCCTTTTCAATTTGGGCATATTTCCTTTCAGCCTCCGTTAATGTCCTTGATGCAAAAGCCACAGGCCGTTCCTCTCCATTTTTCATGACATGAGAAATCACCGCCCGTACTCCGTAGGGTGATGCATCACATGCAATCCGGAGTGGCAAACGTGTGTCGTAATGCACCAACACATTATTTTTCTGTAATAGCTGCTTTGCATCTTCAAATGCCTTAGCACACTCAGAGGTCCAAACCCACTTTGCCTCTTTTCTCAGCAGGTTGTGTAGAGGGTGGAGGATGGTGGAGGAGTTTGGCAGGAAACGGCTGTAATAGTTAAGAAGACCTAAGAAAGACTTCAGCTCAGTGACATTTTTGGGCTCCGGCGCTTTGTTTATGGCTGCTACCTTTTCATTAGTGGGGTGCAGACCATCCTGGTCGATGCGATGTCCCAGATACTCCACACTGCTCTGAAAAAACTGACATTTAGACAGTTTCACCCGGACACCGTGTTTTTCCAGATGTGTGAGCACTTCATCCAGTCTTTTTAAATGCATCTCCTCAGATGAAGCAGTGATGAGAATATCATCCAAAAAACATGTCACATGATCCAGTCCTAGTAAAATCTGGTCCATAACAGACTGAAAAATCGCAGGTGCGCTGGAAACACCATAGCTGAGGCGATGAAATGTGTACAGGCCCTTATGGGTGTTAACTGTCAGATATTTCTCTGACTCTTCGTCTAACATCAGCTGCTGGTAGGCATGAGAGAGGTCAAGCTTGCTGAATGATGTTCCTCCTGCTAAAGTAGCAAACAAATCTTCTGCGTTAGGTAGTGGGTATGTCTGCTCTTCCATACACAGATTAATACTGACCTTGTAGTCGCCACAAACCCTAATTGTTTTATTTGCCTTTGGTACAGTGACAATCGGAGAGGCCCACTCACTTTTCTCAGTCTTTGAAATCACTTTCATTTTCTCCAACCTGTCCAGCTCCCTTTCTACTGCTTCCTTTAATGCGTAAGGAACTGGGCGAGCTTTGCAAAAGATTGGTGTGGTGCCTGGTTTTATACGGATTTTGGCTTTAAAGCCCTCTACGCAGCCCTGGTTCTCAGAGAACACTGCCTGGTGGTGCTGTAACACCTCGTTCACTCCTAGAGTCCCAGGTGTAGTTCAGGTGTAGTTCCTTTAGCCAGTTCCTACCAAACAGAGCTGGTCTACTTCCCTTTACAATGACCAGAGGAAGGGTAACTTGCTGTGTTTCATACTGCACTGGAATCATAAGGTATCCTCGAACAGCGATACTTTGGCCTGAATATGATTTTAGCTTTAACTCGGGGGCTGGTTTTAAACTGAAATGGTTCACATTCGTCTGGTAGAAATCCTCAGATACCACTGACACAGCTGACCCTGTATCCAGTAGCATTGTTGTTCTCTTATCATCCAGTGCGACATCCACTGTGTACCCCTTTTCATACCTTGAGGTGGAGTATACTGCATACAATCCAAAAAGTTCAGCCTCTTCATCCACTCTGGATGTATTTACTTCAGCTTCCAGATACTGAGTTTGAGAAATGGCCTTTCCCTTTCTACATGCACGGGCTATGTGTCCAATTTTGGAGCAGGTATGACACTTTTCATTTTTAAATCTGCAGTCACGTGTTGTGTTTTCCCCTACATCAGTAGCATGTCTGTTGTGGTCCAAAGTAATTTTTTACTCCTTTCTGTCATTTGCTTTGCATTTTATTATCATTTTGTCATCTAAACTGTCCTTTCCTCCGCCTTCTCAGAAAAGCTTGCACTTGACAGGGCATTTACCTGCTGAGGCTCGCTGTGTCCAGAAAATTCCATCGATTTCTTTGACGCCAGTTTCATTGCTACTGCAATCTCACAAGCCTTCGGGAAGGTCAGATCCTTCTCAGACAACAACCTGCGTTGCACGGCATCCGAGCGTAATCCACTCACAAAACGATCTCTCAGCATATCATCCAGGTACTGTCCAAAAACACAGGTAGCAGCTAACTGCCTCAAAGGCTTGTAATGCGTGCTCAGTGCTCTCACCAGATCAGCATACGCAATAGTACTCGCTACTGTTGGAGACACCAGATTCTTCAGCAGCTTATAAGCATCGGCCTCAATCACCGAGAGAAACACGCACACTTTCTTTTCATCCTCGATTTCATTTGCCAACATCCACTGTTCCAGACATTCCAGATATGACTCAAAATCCTCCTTCGCGTCATTGTATTCATCCACACGACCGACTGGCACAGCCATTCTGATTTTCAATGTTAACTGCTAATCCAACACGTGCCTGGTTCCTCTGAAAAAAAAAAATTTTTTTTTTTTTTTTTTACTATGACCAGTGTACGTGACTCTTACAGTCCATTGACGCAGTGGTATTCGTTTAATATCCTCGTCGTCATTTGTGGTGTATCGGGTGGAAGACAATAAACAGGCTGAGCAGAACAACTTAACACGTCTTTTACTTCTTACTTCCGTGAACAGACTCTCCCACTACAGGTGCAGCAAAGGCTCAATTATCATTTGCCAACAAACTTAACATAACAACTGCCTTTACCATAATGACCCAGAAGGTGGCAGCCTCAAACTGTCAATACACAAATCTATTACAAAAACATAGACTTGAAGGAGTGTGTACTTTCTTCCCCCCAACTATATCCATACTATAGTTTAGTCTATTTACCATATACATATACACACATTTTTCACTACTTTTGCCATTCCCATTTTAAAGAGCAATTATGTAAGCATAATGACAATAGAGATAAAGAGTAGAAATCGGCAGGGGGTGGACATGGAGGAAAAACACAGTGTGTCATTTTAAGGCTGGCAGACAAGAACTGGGATATGATTGGCAGGATAATGGTTGTTATTCACAGCCATTTATATATTTCTTAATTAATGAAGAACACATACAGTATAACAACCTACTGAACATCGTTAATTCAACCATCTTTTTTTCACGCCCAGTGAGCCAATCTTTCAAATGCAACAAGATTCTCATTAAAGATAGACTCGCATTTAAAATCACTCCTACACATGTGTAAGAGGACATGCACATCACACACATGGATGGACATCAAAGACTGAGGACATGTGTCTAATGGTTTATATTGCATGCTCTTAAATGTATATCTCCAATTTTAATCAGCAAAGTGAATGCAGTGGGCCAGTAGAATAAAGGAGCTGAAGTGACGCATGATGAGAGGTGGGTTACCTGGTGGAAAAGAGAAGTTAAACATTTTATAGACACTTACAAGAAATACACAGGCACAAGGAAATTACATGGTTAAACTCACTTTAAAAAGGATTTAACCTTTTAGAAAAAATACAAATATAGTTTTATAAATTGTATTAATTTTATAACAGGTTAACAGGTTAATTTTATAAATTTATAACAGGTTAAAAAGCATTCTGGATATTGTCATGCCTTTTTTGTTTACTACCTGGGGATGAGTGAAGACATTTAAGAAGGACGACAGAAATACATTTTCTTTTGAAAGAAAAGAGCTTCAAGCTTCTCTTATGATTCTAAATTTTTTTTACATCAGCTTGTGTAGTTTTGATCTTAGTGTCTTTATCTACTTAGTTTTTGCCAGTAAGTTTTCATGGTTTAGTTGTTGCTTTTGCACATTAAAGAAATCTCATCACTCTGCATCCAGCATCCAGCTGTTTTCTTATGACAGCAGTAGTTAAAAAAAATTAGCTAGCTAACAAATAGAGTAAGTAGTAAGAAAAACGTACATAGCTTGCCGTTTTCTTACTTAGCAATTAACAATCTAAAAAATTAATTATCAAATTAAAGATTATTTCTAAAATGAAAGCAAGTCAACATTCACTCCATTAGCATAAACATATGCTAGTTTTAACTTCTTAAAGCCAACATTCCGGTTTCAGAAACCTTCTAATCTTGCAATAAATCACTGGCTTATGGCCTTGCATTCTTTTTTTTTTAATGATTAAAATCTCTTGTACTAGCTTCCTTGGCAGACAATTAAACAGGTCTCTTGCTAGAGGCACCAAGAATCTGTGCTACTCGGTTCTTAGCTTTATTTTACTTCACTTTGTCTTTATACATATTTTAAGTGAGGTTGTATGTGTCAGGATAAGATGAAACTGTAAGCATATGCGCATTAAACAAAAAATAAGGACTAATTGCAAGGTATGAAGGTTGTTGCTTAGTATGTTGTATTTAATTTGCACAGAATTAAGAAAATATAAATGCAAATGTAGCTGGTCATGTTGCTGCTTACTGGAGTCACCTGCACATACATAGAAAAATGGCCACCTGTCACTTTATTGCTTGCTAGTGGGGACGTAGATACAGGCCTTCATATATATATTCATTCATTCATTTTCTACCGCTTATCCGAACTACCTCGGGTCACGGGGAGCCTGTGCCTATCTCAGGCGTCATCGGGCATCAAGGCAGGATACACCCTGGACGGAGTGCCAACCCATCGCAGGGCACACACACACTCTCATTCACTCACGCAATCACACACTACGGACAATTTTCCAGAGATGCCAATCAACCTACCATGCATGTCTTTGGACCGTGGGAGGAAACCCGGAGGAAACCCCTGAGGCACGGGGAGAACATGCAAACTCCACACACACAAGGTGGAGGCGGGGAATCGAACCCCGACCCTGGAGGAGTGAGGCGATCGTGCTATATATATAAATATATATATACAATATTTTGTACGCCAGACAACCCCTGAGGATTATTAAACCTTGCCGAATGCAGCTTTAAGTTTGTATTCTCTATGCACAGGAAACAAATCTTGAGTCACATGCATTAAGGCCAAGAGTGGTGATTCAGAGCTAGCTGGCTTTTTCCCTGTAATGGCAGCTGGTATAATAAAAATAAAAAATGATCCCCTTCCACAAACACACGTCAAGAACATCAGATGTTGATATATTTGTGTTCTTTTAATAAAATAGGACACTCATGGAGACCTGATTGTCATCTCATGGACTGAAATCAGATGGACTCTAATTTGACCTTGAAATTAAGTACTTAACCTACAGGTTCACAAACTTTTGGCACTCACAGCTGTACAATATTGGAACTTTTTCCTGAATAAAAAAATGACCAAGTATAATCTATTTGTCTATTTTGTTTAATTGGATTCACTTTGTCTGATTTTGGGACATGTGCGAAAATCTGATGATGTTTTTTTTTATATTTATGTAGAAATATAGAAATTTATAAAAGGTTCACAAACTTTCAAGCAACACTCTATATGGAATGTGGAATATGAATGAATGCCTAACACAGTCAGCATTACAGTAGTAGCACTTATTCCATATTCTTGTCAGGAACATCATTCACAGTTTGCTCTGTCTGGGTTACAGTACGCCATATATTTTGGTAATCCTGTCATTAGCAAGAGAATATTAGCAGTCACTCTGTGCGCTCTCTCTCTCTCTCTCTCTCTCTCTCTCTCTCAGAAAATCTCAGAAAAACTGTTCTTGCTGATTTAATGACATGATGTAAAATCAAGTCGACCGCCTGAAAATATTAAAGCAAATTCAGACTATTTTTTTATGTCACTCAGCAAACTGGCGAGAAAGACATGGACAGCAAGCAAAGCTAAGTGCTTATATTACTTAAATAAACATGGGAACCGTCACAGCATGCATTACAGTCTGGCATTACAGTCATACAAATTACTTTTTTTTTTTTTTTTATTCTCCCCTATTACCATATCTTTCCACAAAACACAACAATACAAAGAAATCTCATCTGCTGGTCAGAGACAAGAGCTCTTTCATTTCATATTTCCTTTTTTTCATTTTTACACAATGAGAACCAAAACCATTTAGAATCTGTTGAAACTTTTGGCAATGCATTTAGAAATATTTCTCATTTTCACTCAAAATCTATTTATTTTGCTTTATTTAAAACGGTTTTCAAAATCAGTTATCTGACATTTTCAAAGAGGAGCAGTACTTAAAAGTTTTCTCCCCAACAGAAACGCCTTGTTTGTATGGATATTTTCCAGATTTTTCTCAAGCTTGGGCATTGGTTAAGATATGGTAAAAAATTAATCCAAAAATAAATACATACTAATAACATAGTGTTGTCTGAAGCAAAACATTTGACAAAGTAATTCTAGAAACCAGCCTAATAGTTGACATAATGCAGTAATGAAGCCAGGTAATTCAGTAAAGGCTTAGCCTTGAAAAGGATTTGATTATTTTGGCCTTGATATTGACTTGATCACTTTCAGTTTTTGATCATTTACTTGGCCTCATTCCCTTTAAAACTTTCAGCCAGTCCAAATCGGACCACAGCCCAAATATAAACTGCTGAAAAGTATGAAGTCAAACCCACCTGAGGTCGTCCACATTGAATACAATTCGGTTGAGGACTGTCTTGTCCCCTAGCAGCTTCTTGATATCATACGTGAGCAGACGGATATCCTCCACTATTTGGTTGTACTGGATATTGCAGTTGTTCAGAATGGACTGCTGTATCTTGTCCTCCTCATAAAGCGATGACAGTTGTTCCATTGGTGTCACCAGCTGAGTCCTGAGAATGTCCCGCTCTCTGATTACCTAAACACCAAAAAAATATTAGTATCAGAAAATGTTTTTTTAAGCATAAACATGACAGAGAACCTGTCAAAAGCACTAGAAAATAGATCTGGAAGATGGTGGATGACATAATGCTGAAAGAGCTAATGATTAAAGAGTAACAAATGTAAACATTAAATACTAATAATCTAATTAAATATGAACATTATCATTTGTTTTGTTGATGATATTTTTGGAGTCACAGTTTCACATGTTTTAATACATAGGTAGAAAAGAATTACTTATTTTGACACATTGCATCATCATTTTTTATTTGGTCCTAGGCTTTGTGCAATGGCAGTTTCTTTACGTGGGAAGGTATATGACCCACACCTACTGAGAGACACAAACACTGTTCTAATTTTATTTTGGGATAAACTTCAGTCCATAAAGCAAGAAAGCGTCTTTTCTTCTGAAGATCAAATACCTTTGTCCATCTCCAGCTTCAGCTGAACTCTTATCTAACTCCTGTGTGAGTGCACTGTTCTGTGCAGTTGACAGCATCTTTCCCTTTACATAATGTAATGCAACCTCAACGCAGGGCTGTTTGTGTAGTTAAAGCCATAGCATAAACCAAAACTATTTTTGGTTTATGGTATGGTTTTAAATAGACAAACAAAATGTTTGAAACAAAATTCTAACTAAAACATGTAACCCAAATGCCCCGAGGACATATACAGTAGGGCCAGATATAGTAAGTCGTTTGAATCTAGTTTTAGACATAGAATGATGATTTTCATTCAATCCGAGCACAGATATTGACTCGTATTACTCGTATAATACTCGTACTCGGCAGAAGTGCTTTATCCGTACCAGATACTCGTTTCAGCCGAGTATCCGGCTCATCTCTACTAATTAGTACTGTACATTTTAGGACATGGTGATTCCTGGCAACGTCTGTAGCATAGATTTACATCATTTAGCAGACACCCTTATCCAGAGTGACTTACATTTTATTTCAATTTATACAACTGAACAATTGAGGGTTAAGGGCCTTGCTCAAGGGCCCAGTAGTGGTAGGGGATTCAAACTCATGACCTTCCGATCTGTAGTCTAACACCTCAAATGCTGTGCTATCATATCCCTTGAGCTACCGCATAAATCTGCCAACAGGACTCTTAAACGTGTGGCTCTTTAATGCTGCACTGAGCTACAGTATAGAAGCAGCTGCTTTAATATGTATGTATCTTTTGATTTATTTTGCATATTAACTACAAAATACCATAAATGCATGGCAAAAAGGAAAGCTCTTTTGCTTATCATTGGCCAGTGCTTTCAGGTAGATCTCACAAAACCTTGAGTTCTATACTTTATTCCTGGTATACCCTTACATTTGCACTGGACAGTGTTTCAAGTCAAGTCAAGTCAAGTCAAGTCAAGAAGCTTTTATTGTCATTTCAACCATATATAGCTGTTACAGTACACAGTGAAATGAGACAACGTTTCTCCAGGATCACGGTGCTACATAAAACAAAGACAGGGCTAAGGACTTGTAAGTAGTCTTAGCCACATAAAGTGCAACTGTGCATCCTGGTGCAAACAGTGCAGGACAAGACAAACAAGACAGACAAGACAGTGCAGGACAGAAGACAGTGCAGACACAAAGTTACAAGACAATACAAAAAGTACAAAAAATGCAATACACAAAAGACATTAAACAGTAACAGAAACAGCGCCAACCGACCAGTGTATACTGTATACTGTATGTGAATACTGAATGTTCAAAATATTTTGTGCAATGACATTTGAATGAACATTTTCTTAGCAGCAGGTCCTTGGGATAATATATAGAATTGTGCAAAAAACAGCAAATGACTGAAATATTGTATAGTATGTGCAAAATGGCTGAGAAATTGTACAATATGTGCAAAAACGGCTGAAATGTTGGACAGTTTGTGCAAAAACAGCAGAAAAGTGTGCAAAACAGCATGTAAACAGTTTGATGGATTGTAAGCAGCATGTAAACAGTATGATGTGTCAGTGTGTGTGTTTTGTGAGGGTCTATGCAGTCCATACAGATGATGTGTGTGTATGTTGTGCTCAGTACAGTTCAGTTCAGTTATTGAGAAGTCTGATGGCTTGTGGGAAGAAACTATTACACAGTCTGGTCATGAGGGCCCGAATGCTTCTGTACTTTTTTTTTTTTTCCAGATGGCAGGAGGGTGAAAAGTGTGTGTGAGGGGTGTGTGGGGTTATCTACAATGCTGTTGGCTTTGCGGATGCAGCGTGTGGGGTAAGTGTCTATGATAGAGGGAAGAGAGACCCCAATGATCTTCTCCGCTTTCCTCACTATCCGCTGCAGGGTTTTGTACAGTTCCCAAACCAGATAGTGATGCAGCTGCTCAGGGTGATCTCAATGGTCCCTCTGTAGAACATGGTCAGGATGGGGGGAGGGAGATGTGCCTTTCATGTATACTTTTACTTTCACTAATCATTGATGATCATGATGATGATGATGATGTGTTATGCATGTCTCACTGAATAAATCTGGTTTAAAAAAATTGAGGGGGACTAGTCTGGAGTTTTGCAAAGGCAGTATGAATCTACAGCTTTTTTGATGTTGATGTTGTTTTTGACAGCACTTTGGTTGAACATAATGTGGTAGTGTGTATGTGGTATTTTGCTTTTTTCACATATAAATCCTTCTTAGAGCCATTTTATGAACCAAAAGTCTAAACCGCATGACTAAGCATTTCTTTAGTCTGATTTAAAACTTTGATGAGCACATATTAAACGGCATCTTTGTATGATAGCTACATAAATAAGGACTTGGTGTCAGCATGGTCCATTCAAATAAAGTGCCCTCAGGATATGGATATCTCTGACCTTAAGGAAAATCTCTTCATCAGCTCTCTATGATAGCTCTGTCTATCTCATAGTCACACCTTTTAAAATATACAGATAAGTTATATGATTATAAAAGGAAAAGGAACTCATAAGAATCAGGGGCTAATTAAATGATGTTCATTTGTTTTGTTTGTGATTTTTTGTTTTGTGTTTTTCAGAACACATCCTGGGACATATTCCTTTTCCAATTAAATGATATTTGGTTAATTATTTTGTATTATGCATGACCTGATGTCACCACCATTGTTAATTTTTAAAGTGACAAGTCAGATGATTCCACTTGGACACATGCACAGGCATTCTGTCTTTCTCTTTTTCTCATTAATAAGAACTTGCCCCAAGGTCTTGAATTTTTTTCCCCTCACCAAAGGAAAACTGTGGCCTCACATACAGACGGTACTTTTAATAAGTTTGGAATGCTCCCAAACTCGAATCTTTTTTCCTGGGGAAGATTGAACTTGGCATGGTTATAGCATGGCAAATGGGAGGCTACTGAAGCAAAACCTTCACCTAAATACACACCCACACACATCCCTTTTTTCTGCTTTACCTGTTTCAGTTCTTTCTTCTGCTGCACTTTCTCAGCTGCAGCATCTGCTATGATTTTCAGCAGCTTTTTCTCTTCCGTCTTCTGTTTGTTTATAAGCTGCTTGGTCTCTTGAACCTGCTTCTTAATCTTCTGAAGCTCAACCTACAAGAAGCATGAGGAGAGAAAAGACAGGTCCATTTTACAAGAGCAGTTTATTGCTGGCAGTCCAAAAAGGTTACATACAACGTTGTATGTTGATAGTTTGTACCCAATATGCCAAGCAACTAACAGCAAATAAGCAGAGAAGCCGAGGAAGACACAAAAAGAAAAAGAGACAAAGAAAAAAGAGAGATCACGCAGCCAAGACCTATCGTTGGAGCAGATAAAAAGCTAAACCCCCTGATCAATAGCTCCATCTGGCTTGCCTCCTGGAGAGCTCCTCTTGCCCCCTGCTGCCAGAGCCATGTTGACGTTTCAACCAAATGAGTACAAACACATCTTGTGTGCCACATCACTGATTAGGCCAACACAGAAAACAAAAGTGAGACGCGAACCCCTTTTAACCAGACCAAATGTTAACCGTGACTAAGTCTATCCATATTCTCACATCTGCTTTAATGCTCCTGCTAACTCTACTTTAAAATGTTACCTGTGCAATATGGCAACATTGTTTATCCTGCGTAATATCCCAAAGGGCCTGTATTATATATAGCTGTACTATACATTAAGTTTCAGGAAGGACCAATGTCCAGGCCAATCCTCTAGTCCACCACTCACTCTTGGCATAGCAAACAGCTGAAGTGAAAAAAAATGTAATGTTTTTAACTCCCATATTTTTACTAATTTATTAATTTATTAAAAAGCAGCAACGTTTCGACCCTACTGGGTCTTCTTCAGGCAAATGGAACACATTTGTTAAAAGGGGATATATAGGCAATCAACTGACCCACCCTGTAATTTCAATTAGCTTGATTGGGTCTAACCAAGCCTATTAGCCCCACCCTTTACTCAATTAAGAGAACACTTTCATAGAAAAACACTACAATGGAAGAAACAGCTCCACACATGCACATAAGTGTAAGTGGCCTTAGTGGCCTTGGGTTTTCATTTGTTTGAACCGTTGTTCATGTGCAGGGTTGTGTGTGTGTAGGCGGAACCTGTGTTCGGGATGAGATTGATTGGAGGAATTTATCTATGTTGCACATGTTCACAGCATGTGCCTTTTTTTTTTTTGGTTAGCTGTTGGTTTTGTCTCTGCATGTGTTCTGAGCAATAGCGTGGATTACATATTTTTTGTAAGTTTTTTATTTTGAACACCGGTACTGGATTGTAGGAGTTTAGCAGAGTTGGTAATGTTTTGCACCCTTGGTAAAGTGGAGCGAGGTATGTTTTTTTTGTTTTAATGTGAATCTGGCCACGATAGCTTAATTCTTATCACTGTTAAGTTTATGATTTTTAATGGGTGTATGTCATTTGTTTATATTTTGAATATATGTGTACTTTTCTTTCTTTAATTTAAGTTTCACGATGTTGAACGGTGGTGAACGGTGGATGCTTCATGTTAAAGAGTACGACTCGTGAACTGAAGACGTGTCCCAATAAATTATCTACACCCGTATAGAGACTCTGTTCATTTATCGATGCCAAGTGCTACTACAGTGAAACTCGACGCTACGTGTGGCTAAAGTAAAGGTCGTCGCTACACGTTGTGCCAGTTCAGTCAAAGTAATCCACTACGCTGCACCAGTGCCATTCAGCAAGGAGTATACAACCTGTTGTCGACCACGCTATCGTTTTGGTCACTCAGCTGCAGAGACTTCGGAGGGCAAATGTTAATGTTGATGGGAGCTGCAAAGTTGAGTATACAAAAAGTTACTGTAAGTCAAGGTCATTGTCAGCTCATGAGGTTTAAAAACCCAGTTTAGCAAATTGTCTGATTTTACATTATTTCTGTGTTGATTTCTGACATTTTCTGTTGTTCCTACTTGCTTACTTCTGCGTTTTCCTGATGTGTAAATGTCTGATGTGAGTGGTAATATATAGTTGTAAGGATACGTTAAGGTCACCACTTCTTAATTAGAGTTCCGACATAGACACTTTATGCTTCATAGTATAAGAAAAGTACAGTGCAACAAGATGTTGTGTGTTTACCAATCAGACAGTTCTTCCGAAGGGAAACAACTCAGATCCAGTTCTCACGAATGAAATTTAACTGAGAAGGGCCAAGAGATGCATGAACAGCACGCAGCCAAAAATGAAAGGGCATTCCACAAAGCCTATGATCTTTGGAAGCAGACAGCAAAGGACATTAGAACCAGATTGAAAACTTTCTGCTCAGCTGAAGAACTTGAAGGAAGCCAAAGGGACATAGGATCTAAACAAGCCACGGTGAAACAACATTACGAAACCATTCAACGCAACCATAGTACTACGCCAAACATTTTAAGAAAATGGATGCATGTGTCACCTTGACTGCGGATGTTTGTGATCTTGTCAGTAAAAGATTAGAGAACATAGAAGAAGTTTTCAATGATCAACTTGAAAAGGAGAGAGTGAGAATGGTACTTAAGGATGAGTACGAGTCTGTCTTTGGGAAAACAGATACTGAAATGGTAATCTCAGAGTTAAGATCAGACCACTCAAATGCCACCTCCTGGTCTTCCAACAAACATGCAGATGCTGAAGCAGACCTGGCTGCCAAGCAAGAACAAGCAAAGGTTATGCAGTTGCTACATGCACAACAAGCAAGAGTTGATCAACTGGAGAGCGAATGGAAACTCAAAGAAACACGAATGCTAGCAGAGATCAAGAAAGGTGAAGCTAAAACAAAATCAAAACTTGAGCAGGAAAAAACTAAGTTTCAGCAGCTACAAGCAGATGTTGAAGTAAAGGTAGCAGCAGCTTGTGTAAGAGCATACAATAATTTTGGTGGCATTAAAGGGGGAGAAACTAATCTTAAGTTCCTGTCTGATTACCAAACCAATCAACCTCCATCTTCGTTAGACCCACAAGCTATACTGTACCAATCCTGCCACGTCCTATATCACCATCTATGTCAGCAACTCAGGAAGAGGTCAATCTGGCCAAGGCAATTGCAAGCTCATTCACTCTGAGCAGATTACCAGTCCCAGAGCCAACAAAATTCACTGGCGATCCTTTAGAGTTTATGGATTGGAAGATATCCTTTAATGCCCTCATTGGCCATAAGGCACTCCCTGCTAATGAAAAATTGCAGGTGAAGCACGCAAAGCAGTAGAGGGATTCTTCTACCAAAACTCGGAAGAAGCATATAGGAGTGCCTGGACAGTTCTTGATCGGTATGGAAGTTCATTCATAGTACAAAGAGCTTTCAGAGACAAACTTCGGAAGTGGCCAAAGATAGCAGCAAATGACCCGATTGCACTGAGAGAGTTTGCTGATTTTCCTTCAGGGATGTGCTGCAGCTGTACCCTATGTTAAAGGATTGGCGATTTTGAATGATTGTGAAGAAAATCACAGGCTTCTTAAGAAACTGCCTGAATAGGTGGTGCGCAGGTGGAGTCGTATAGTCGTGGATAAATTAGATAATTTTGGTGAATATCCAAGTTTTGCCGACTTCACAAGGTTCCTGGAAAAGGAAGCTCGAGTAGTATGTAATTCAGTAGCCTCTCCTTTTCTAATTAACACCAAACCCACAGATGAGAGGGTGCCAAAGAGAGCCAAAGCACTTAACACAAGCACTTACATAAGCACTTACAGATGTCAACTCAGTGATAGCAAGTAAAACTGTTAGTGGTTTACAAGTTCGGGGACTGAACACCAATGCACATGTCAAACTGCAGCAAGCATATACACGAGATTTTATTCCAGTAGATAGGTCTCATATCCCCACAAATAGCACAGCACTTCATTGGTCTCATTTGAGACACCTGCAAAATAAGTTACCCTCATTGCAAGATTGCGATGTAGGATTGTTAATTGGCTACGACTGTCCATCAGCACTCGCTCCCTTAGAGGTCATCATAGGTCGTGAAACCCGTGAGCCCTTTGCTCAAAGAACTGCACTAGGCTGGAGCATTATAGGAACAGTTAACCCTCTCTTAGATAGACAGGGAAGACAGAGTTTTGTTCATCGAATTGCTGTGAAAGAGATACCTGTGCCAGCTGCTGCTGATGTGCTTAAGATCTTAGAATCAGATTTCAATGAGAGGAGTTATGAGGAAAAGTATGCATCCCAAGAGGACATCTGTTTCATACAACTCCTAAGCGACAAAATAAAACAGAAGGAGAATGGACATTATGAGATGCCACTTCCCTTCAAAGGCAGTGGTCCACCTTCACTTCCGAACAATAAAAGGCTAGCCACTGTTCGGCTGCAACACCTGAAGAAAAGGTTAAAGTCTAACAGACAGTATTATGACCATTACATGACCTTCATGGATGAAATAATCAAATGGGGTGATGCAGAGCTAGCACCTCCAGCATCCGAAGGAGACACTGTTTGGTACATCCCACATCATGGAGTGTACCACCCAAGGAAGCCAGATAAGTTAAGAGTAGTCTTTGAGTGCTCAGCTAAGTTCTGTGGAATCTCTCTAAACGACACCCTACTGACAGGTCCAAACCTTATCAACTCACTCGTGGGAGTCCTGTGTCGCTTTAGAAGGGAAGCAGTAGCTGTGACATGTGACATTGAAAGGATGTTCCACCAGTTCTACGTCTCTCCTGAAGGTCGCAATTACTTGAGATTTCTCTGGTGGAAAGACGGACAGTTGGAAACTGAACCTCAGGAGTATAGGATGACAATTCACCTTTTTGGCGCTGCATCTTCCCCAGGGTATGGCAACTTTGGCCTTAGGTATTTATCACAACAACACAAGGCTAACTACCCTTTAGCCTCAGAGTTTGTAGAGAAAAACTTCTATGTGGATGATGGATTAACCAGTGTTCCAACAGAGCAGGAAGCTAAAGACCTGATCCATCCATCCATCCATCCATTTTCTACCGCTTATCCGGGGGCCGGGTCGCGGGGGCAGCAGTCTAAGCAAGGACGCCCAGACTTCCCTCTCCCCAGACACTTCCTCCAGCTCTTCCGGGGGAATACCGAGGCGTTCCCAGGCCAGCCGAGAGACATAGTCACTCCAGCGTGTCCTAGGTCTTCCCCGGGGCCTCCTCCCGGTTGGACATGCCCGGAACACCTCCCCAGGGAGGCGTCCAGGAGGCATCCAGAACAGATGCCCGAGCCACCTTAGCTGACTCCTCTCGATGTGGAGGAGCAGCGGCTCTACTCTGAGCTCCTCCCGGGTGACCGAGCTCCTCACCCTGTCTCTAAGGGAGCGCCCAGCCACCCTGCGGAGGAAACTCATTTCGGCCGCCTGTATCCGGGATCTTGTCCTTTCGGTCATGACCCAAAGCTCATGACCATAGGTGAGGGTAGGAACGTAGATCGACTGGTAAATAGAGAGCTTCGCCTTGCGGCTCAGCTTAAAGACCTGATCCTTCAGACACAATTGCGCGAAGTTGCAGGCCTACATCTGCACAAGTTCAATTCAAATCAAATTGACGTCCTCTCTTGTGTAGATCCCTCGGAAAGTGCAGTAGCCACCGATTCCTTTAATCTCCACCTAGACATGGTACCAGACAGACACGTGCATGGCATTCAATGGTTAATAGAAAGTGACACCTTCACTTTCAACCTAAATACAAAGGACCACCCTTCAACTCGCCATGGCCTCCTAGCGGTTATATCCTCTCTGTTCGATCCACTTGGTTTTGTGGCTCCTTTCACTTTAATTGTAAAACGCATACTACAGGAGCTGTGTCGTAGAGGCATTGAATGGGACGATCCAATTCCTGAGTGCATGCGCTCACAGTGGGAGCAGTGGAAAAATGGACTCCCAAGGATTAAAGGAAATAGCTATACCAAGGTGTTATCATCCTCATGACTTTGGTAACATTGTTAGAGTGGAATTGCACCACTTTTCAGATGCTAGTAATGTAGGATATGGCTCATGTTCCTACTTAAGGTATAAAAATGACAAGGACGAGATTCATTGTTGTCTTGTTATGGCTAAGGCAAGGGTTGCACCTTTAAAAATCATAAGCATCCCAAGATTAGAACTGTCAGCTGCAGTTACCTCTGCCAAGATGAGTGTTATGCTGAAGGCAGAGCTAGAGATTAAAATTGATGAAGAATTCTTTTGGACTGACTCTCAGGTCGTGCTGGCTTACATCAACATCGAAGCACGGAGATTCAATGTGTTTGTGGCAAACCGTGTTCAGCTAATAAGAGAGTGTACAGACCCAAGTCAATGGCACGGCACAAAACCCAGCTGACCATGCCTCGAGAGGTTTTGAGGCAGGAGAGATCTCTTCAGTTAGTTGGTTATCAGGGCCCAAGTTTCTATGGGAACAAGAGGCGCTCCCACCACCTAAGCCCTCTACCGAGCTGCTTGTTGGAGATCCAGAGGTTAAGTCAATTTGAGTATTTGTAATTCAAGTCAGTGCGGTTGAAGATATTATAAGCCACTTGATTCGTTTCTCCATGTGGACAACAGTTGTTACAGTAGTTGCAAGAATCAAGAGACTAGGGTCCAAACTAAAACAGCACAGTGAATTTGTCACTGTCGATTAACGCAAGAGAGCTGCTAAAGTGATAATTAATCTCATCCAGCAACAGGCCTTCCCTAAAGAACTAAATATTCTTAAAGGTGACCTTAAGGAGGCAACTCTTCCAAGGTCTAGCCCTCTTTTCCGCCTTGATCCCATTCTGAATGAAGGACTGCTTCGTCTTGGGGGAAGATTGAAAGGGTCAACTCTCAGTCAAGAATTAAAGCATCCCATTATTCTGCCTAAAGATAGCCATATTACTAAGTTGATTCTATCTCACTACCATAACCAAACCATAACTTTGTTGTTAAGAAGGGTCGCAAGGAGCACAAGAGATATGGACTCATCTTTACATGCTTGTACTCTCAAGCAGTCCATATTGAAATGCTTGAGGACATGTCCACAGATGCTCTCATAAACGCTCTAAGGTGCTTTGTTAGCCTTAGAGGAGCTGTTAGCCAACTTCGCTGTGATCAGGGTTCAAATTTCGTGGGAGCCAAGAATGAGCTTAAGGAAGCCCTTAAACAATGTGACACAAAGGCATTGGAGACCTTTCTGGCAGATAAGCAGTGTGAGTTTATTTTCAACGCTCCTTCTGCAAGTCATGCAGGTGGCATTTGGGAGCGCCAGATTCGGTCCATTCGGAGTGTGTTGAATGTTACAATTGCACAGTGTCAAGGAAGACTGGATGAGGCCTCTCTCAGAACACTATTTTATGAAGCAATGGCTATAATATACAGCCGTCCACTGCATGTTGATGTAATCAATGACCCCATGTCACTAGAACCCTTGACTCCAAATCATATCATCCTGATGAAATCCAAGACTGCCTTACCCCCTCCTGGAAAGTTTGTTAAGGAGGACATGTATGCTGCAAAAAGGTGGCACAGAGTACAATACTTGGTTGAACAATTCTGGAGCTGTTGGAAGAAGGAGTACCTGCTGAATGTTTCCTTAAAACAAAAATGGCACACACCTCGACGCAACTTGAAGGTGGATGACATAGTCATCATTAAAGACGACTCACTTCCTAGAAATGAGTGGCATCTTGTAAGAGTGGTTGAGACCACAGAAGGAATTGATGGTTTAGTCCGTCGAGTGAAAGTACAAGTTGCAGAGTGCAACTTATCAACTTAAAATACACTTGCATCAGACATGTTAGTCTAATTGCTTTACAAGGGTGATATACGGTGGCCGAGAAGTGCAAAACACATTAACAAATCCGAAAACAAATGAACAAATCCGAAAACAAATTAACAAATCCCAAAACACATTAACAAATCCGAAAACACTAACAAATCCCAAAACAAATTAACAAATCCGAAAACAGTAACAAATCCGAAAACAAATGAACAAATCCCAAAACAAATGAACAAATCCCAAAACACATTAACAAATCCCAAAACAAATGAACAAATCCCAAAACAAATGAACAAATCCCAAAACACATTAACAAATCCCAAAACAAATTAACAAACCCCAAAACACATTAACAAATCCGAAAACACTAACAAATCCGAAAACAAATGAACAAATCCGAAAACACAACGACAAGTCAGACAACCCAGAAACGGTAGTGTATCGTTTTTGAATGGAAACTTACCGATCACTGGACAAGACACCTGTCACTCAAGATATACTTACACAGTAATCCATTCCATCCATCCATTCCAACTTTTCCCTGCGGCAGACTGTTGAACTTCATGTATACCTTCAGGGACAGGTGTCTTGTCCAATCACAAACTATAACAACCTCTTCCGGGTTGTCTGAAATGTCTGAAATTTTCTGATTTGTTAATGTGTTTTCTGATTTGTTAATGTGTTGTCTGATTTGTTAATGTGTTTCGTGCACCGATTCAGACAACCCGGAAGCGGTAAGTACAGTTTGTGAATGGAAACTTACCGATCATTGGACAAGACACCTGTCATTAAAGATATGCAGGTGAATGAAAGGTGTCTCGTCTGATGATGGTAAGTTTCCATTCACAAACTATACCAACCGCTTCCGGGTTGTCCGACTTGTTAATGTGTTTTCGGATTTGTTAATGTGTTTTCGGATTTGTTAATTTGTTTTCGGATTTGTTCATTTGTTTTGGGATTTGTAAATGTGTTTTCGGATTTGTTAATGTGTTTTCAGATTTGTTAATGTGTTTTCGGATTTGTTAATTTGTTTTGGGATTTGTTAATTTGTTTTGGGATTTGTTAATGTGTTTTCGGATTTGTTAATTTGTTTTCGGATTCGTTAATGTGTTTTTGGATTTGTTAATTTGTTTTGGGATTTCTTAATGTGTTTTCGGATTTGTTCATTTGTTTTCAGATTTGTTCATTTGTTTTGCACTTCCCGGCCACCGTAGTGATATCTTCCTCCTATATATGAAACTTTACATGTAGCCACTTGTTATAAATTATGCATCTGTTTGTTGTTTATCATAACATGATTTGGTGGGAGTGTAAGTGGCCTTGGGTTTTCATTTGTTTGAACCGTTGTTCATGTGCAGGGCTGTGTGTGTGTACAGTAGGCGGAACGTGTGTTCGGGATGAGATTGATCGGAGGAATTTATCTATGTTGCGCATGTTCGCAGCATGTGCCTTTTTTTTTGGTTAGCTGTTGGTTTTGTCTCTGCATGTGTTCTGAGCAATAACGTGGATTACATATTTTTTGTAAGTTTTTTATTTTGAACACCGTTACTGGATTGTCGGAGTTTAGCAGAGTTGGTAATGTTTTGCACCCTTGGTAAAGCGGAGCGAGGTATGTTTTTTTGTTTTAATGTGAATCTTGCTACGATAGCTTAAATCTTATCACTGTTAAGTTTATGATTTTTAATGGATGTATGTCATTTGTTTATATTTTGAATATATGTGTAATTCTCTTGAATTTAAGTTTCACGATGTTGAACGGTGGTGAACGGTAGATGCTTCATGTTAAAGAGTACGACTCGTGAACTGAAGACATGTCCCAATAAATGATCTACACCCGTATAGAGACTCTCTGTTCATTTATCGATGCCAAGGGCTGCTACAATAAGCCCAAAACAACATGAAAACCCCACCCCACATATGCACAAAAGACCACCGAAAAATAGTCAGCAAAGAAAGACAATTTCCCACAAAAATACATACATACATATTACATGTATATAACTTCATGTATACCTTCAGTGACAGGTATCTTGTCCAATCACAAACTATAACAACCTCTTCCGGGTTGTCTGAAATGTCGTGTTTTCTGATTTGTTAATGTGTTTTCTGATTTGTTAATGTGTTGTCTGATTTGTTACCCAACCCAATCTTGTTTATACCCTCTATTGAGGAATCTTTTTGTCAAGTCTGCAGCCTGCTTTGAATAAGATGTATTATCGCTGCATATTCTACGTACACGATTAAACTGACTGATCGGAAGACTTCTGACCAACGGTCTGGGATGAAATCTATCCCCATGCAATATAGTGTTTCGATCCGTGGGCTTGCGAAAAAGATCAGTTTTTATGGTCGTGCCATCTTTATATACCTCAATATCCAGGAAACTGATGCGATGTTTATCATATTCCAAAGTAAATTTCAAATGTTCATTATAAGAGTTCATATACTCATGGAAGCCCATTAATTCATCTAATGTGCAATCAATAATCAGAAAAATATCATCGATAAATCGTTTGTAGAATAAGATCTTATAATAGAATGGATTTCTCTGATGCAGCACAAATTGATTTTCAAAAAGACCCATATATATATATATAAGCAGGCATAGTTAGAGGCCATTTTTAGGTTTTGGCTCAACCTTATTTAAAGAAAAAAAAAAAATCTGGACTGCTTTTAGGCCCCCTTCATGTGGAATATTTGTATACAAACTCTGAACATCAAAAGTGGCCAACATCAAGTTGTCAGAGTTAAGATCAGAGGTTTTCAGCGAATTAATAAAATCGATGGAGCCACGTATGTAAGAAGGGAGGGTAACCACTTCTGATTTAATAAAATAGTCAACAAAAGCAGATATATTTTCCGTTAGGCTACCAATTCCACTGACAATAGGTCTTCCCTTTAGAAGGATATCTAGGCCCTTGTGGATTTTAGGGAGTGTGTAAATTACAGGGATCACTGGATGTTTTACCTTAAGAAACTCAAAGGCATTTTTATCAAACTTGCCATTATTAAAGTGATGTTCTAATTTGGAATATACTCCGATCTTCAGCCTATTAGTAGGATTGGATGATAATTTCTCATAGAATGTAAAATCACTTGGTTGTCTTAATTTCATTTTCATAATCCACAACATTTTGAAAAACAATAGCTCCCCCCTTATCAGCAGGTCGTACCACAATCCTATTATCCTTACACAAATCCATTACAGCTTCTCTTTCCTCTTTAGACAAATTATTGTACACTTTATATTCTTTTTTTCTTTTTAGTTGACCCTTTACATCATTCTCAACTAAACGACAGTACGTATCAAGAGAGGCATTGCGGTGCTTAGGAGGAATAAATGTCGATCTTTTCTTTAAACGGCTATGGGACATGTCATTAGGGGCAGAGGTAGCAGACGAATGGACTTGGTCCAAACAATAAATACTCCTTGTTAAACTCTCTCTTATATCAGAATGGAAAAACTCCTCCAATCTGAGATTACGAAAAAACTTCTGGAACTCAATAATAGTCTCAAAGTCATTCATGTTGGTGGTTGGGACAAAACTCAGTCCTTTACTTAAGGTGGACGTACAAGCCTCAGACAAAGTTTTGGAGGAAATCAAGAAGGAGCTAGAACGCTATCACTTTGACTGCACTAGCGAGGTCAGGAGTGTCAAGAAGGCCAAGTTTGCACGGGGCGTTGAGGATTACAAGGAGAACAAAGTCTGCTTTTGGAGGGATGGAAAACCAGAATCTCTAGTAAAATCACAGCACAATTAAGGGCAACGAATACGACCTGGACACCAATGCCAACAAGGAAACAGAAAACCATGGTTTTCTTCCTCATCGTATGATTCAGGATCGGATGTGAGTGGCCAGTCAGAGTGAGGAGCATCTTATTTAGGATACGCCCAGAGAAAACCTCAATATCTACATTGCTGGCAGAGAGCAGGCCTGTTTACAAGCAAAAACGATGTCGAAGAAGTCAGCGAAAAAGGTCGCAGGCAGCCTCGTATTCAGACCAGCAGGAGAGTACGGTAATTAATCTTTCTGAAAAAAAGTTGTCTGAGGCTTGTACGTCCGCCTTAAGTAAAGGACTGAGTTTTGTCCCAACCACCAACACTAATGACTTTGAGTCTAATATTGATTTCCAGAAGTTTTTTCGTAATCTCAGATTGAGGGAGTTTTTCCATTCTGATATAAGAGAGAATACATCTTATTCAAAGCAGGCTGCAGACTTGACAAAAAGATTCCTCAATAGAGGGTATAAACAAGATTGGGTTGATTTGGCCAAAAAACCGTTTTGATCAGTTAACACAAGATGAGTGTCTTCGATCAAACAAGTGCATTAAAAATCCAAACAAGTCCCCTTTATGATACATAAAACATTCCCCACTTGTATCAGAATTTAGAAAATCTGTTTACAAACATTGGCACATTATTGATTCGGACCCTAAACTAATCAGAATATTCCCAGAAAAACCTAAGCTTGTTTTTAAGCGTGCCCCTAACTTAAAAGACCTCCCGGGTTAAAAATGATATATGTCTGCAATCCACAATGTCTTTTCTTAGTATGCCAGATGGTAACTATAGATGTAGCAGTTGTGCCCAGTGCTCGTATACCCATAAGTGCAAAAACTTTAATCATCCACATACTGGCAAGACCTTATCTATTCGTGGTGTTATCACATGTAACACCACACATTATTTATTTAATTCGCTGCCCGTGTGATTTAGTATACACTATGTGGGCAAAACAACGAGAGCGCTTCGGACTAGAATTAGTGAGCACAGATGTACTATTAGGACAGGGGATGAATGTAGTCCTGTCGCCACTCATTTTAAACAAGCAGGGCATAATTTCAGCACCCTTAGATATATGGGGGTGGAGCGGGTCAAAAAAAACATCTAGAGGAGGAGATCAGGACAAAAGGCTTCTCCAACGTGAAACATTTTGGATTCACTATTTGAATACAATGTCTCCCCATGGCCTTAATGAAGAGTTTGATATAAATCCATTCTTATAAGGCGTGGGGATATATATATATATATATATATATATATATATATATATATATATATATATATGTATATGTATATGTATACGTATGTGTATGTATAAGTGTGTGTGTGTATATATATATATATATATATATATATATATATATATATTTATATATATATATATATATATATATATATATATATATATATATATATATATATATATATACATATATACAAAAGTGCATATGTGGGGTGGTGTTTTCATGTTGTTTTAGGCTTATGTGCATGTGTGGAGCTGTTTCTCCCATTAGTAGTATTAGTAGTAGTGTTTTTCTATGAAAGTGTTCTCTTAATGGGGGGCACGGTGGCTTAGTGGTTAGCATGTTTGCCTCACACCTCCAGGGTTGGGGGTTCGATTCCCGCCTCCGCCTTGTGTGTGGAGTAGTGTGTGATTGCGTGAGTGAATGAGAGTGTGTGTGCCCTGCGATGGGTTGGCACTCCGTCCAGGGTGTATCCTGCCTTGATGCCCGATGACGCCTGAGATAAACACAGGCTCCCCGTGACCTGAGGTAGTTCGGATAAGCGGTAGAAAATGAGAGTGAGTGAGAGTGTTCTCTTAATTGAGTAAAGGGTGGGGATAATAGGCTTGTTTAGACCCAATCAAGCTAATTGAAATTACAGGGTGGGTCAGTTGATTGCAAGGCATTTACATTTACATTTACAGCATTTGGCAGACGCCCTTATCCAGAGCGACGTACACAAGTGCTTAAATCTCTAACATTGAATACATTAATGCAGGCTCACTAAGTTACATACTTAAGATACCATGAGTTTAAAACATTCGTTCAAAGTTACAATGAAAGTGCCAAAGGTGTGTTTTTTTTTTTTTTTGTTTTGTTTTTTTGTTTTTTTTTAAATGCAAAAGATAATGAAATTAGTGCTAGTTGAAGTGTTTCCTGAATAAGTAGGTCTTCAACCGCCGCTTGAAAATAGCCAGTGACTCAGCTGTCCGGACCTCTAGGGGAAGTTCGTTCCACCACCTTGGTGCCAGTACAGAGAAGAGTCTTGTAGTATACTTGCCTCTTACCCTGAGAGATGGTGGAACCAGTCGAGCAGTGCTGGTAGATCGGAGGGTGCGGGGTGCAGTGCGAGGAGTTATGAGGGCTTTGAGGTAAGAGGGAGCTGGTCCATTTTTGGCTTTGTAGGCCAGCATCAGTGTTTTGAATCTGATGCGTGCAGCAACCGGAAGCCAGTGGAGGGATCGCAGCAGCGGGGTGGTATGAGAGAACTTTGGCAGGTTGAAAACAAGCCGGGCAGCTGCATTTTGGATCATTTGCAGAGGACGGATTGCGTTCATAGGTAGACCTGCCAGCAGTGCATTGCAGTAATCCAGTCTAGAAATGACAAGAGACTGAACAAGTACCTGAGCAGCCTGTGTGGACAGAAATGGTCGAATCCTTCTAATATTGTAGAGAAGAAACCGACATGAGCGAGTCACATTAGCAACATGAGAGGAAAAGGACAGTTGATTGTCCATGGTTACCCCAAGGTTGCGAGCTGTGGCTGAAGGGGAGATCAGATCGTTGTGCAAGGATATAGCAAGATCATGACCTGGGGATGAATCACCTGGGATGAAGAGCAGCTCAGTTTTGCTAGGATTAAGCTTTAACTGATGAGCAGTCATCCATGATGAAATTTCTGCCAGACATGCAGAGATCCGGTCAGAAGCTGTGGCATCTGCGGGTGGGAAAGAGAAGATAAGTTGTGTATCATCAGCATAGCAGTGGTAAGAGAACCCATGTGAGGAAATAACTTCCCCAAGAGAGTGAGTATACAGGGAGAAAAGAAGAGGACCAAGTACTGAGCCTTGTGGGACGCCAGTGGAGAGTCTGCGTGGAGCAGATGTCACTCCCCTCCATGTTACCTGATATGAGCGTCCTTCCAGGTAGGAAGCGAACCATTCCCAAGCTGATCCGCAAATCCCAAGACTCCTGAGGGTGGCTAAGAGAGTCTTATGGTTGACCGTATCAAACGCTGCTGAAAGGTCAAGGAGGATAAGGACGGATGAGAGATTGGCTGATCTAGCAGCATGTAGTTTCTCAGAGACATCTAAAAGGGCTGTCTCTGTGGAATGAGCTGCTTTAAAGCCAGACTGGTTGGGGTCTTGGAGGTTGTTCTGTGAGAGATAGACAGACAGTTGATTAAAGACAATGCGTTCAAGAATTTTTGAAAGAAACGAGAGAAGTGATACCGGTTTGTAGTTACTGATGTCTGATGGATCCAGAGCAGGTTTCTTCAGGATGGGAATAACCCTTGCTCTCTTGAAGGTAGTTGGTACCTGACCAGATGCTATGGATCTATTGGTGATAATTGTAATGAAGGGCAGAAGGTCTTGCGAGATGGTCTGGAGCAAAGTGGAAGAGAGTGGATCCAATGGGCAGGTGGTAGGATTGCAAGACTGGATGAGTTTTAGAATCTCTTCTGCTGTTACAGTTGAGAAATGTGACAACAAAGGTGTAGGGGAGTCCATACTCTGAGATGTAAGTGCAGTCGGGGCTGAAGTGAAGGTCCGGCAGATTTCCTCAATCTTCTCCTGGTAGAAAGAAGCAAAGTCTTCTGCAGTCAGGGAGGATGAAGAAGGTGGAGCCGGGGGGTTGAGCAGAGAAGAGATGATGTTGTGGAATTTCCGAGGGTCATGTGAGGAAGCTTCAAGCTTTTCCTTGTAGAAGGAAGTCTTGGCAGAAGTCACATCTGAGGAGAACTTGGCCATGAGTGTTCGGTAAGAATCAAGATCTGCATCAAGTTGTGATTTCTTCCACTTTCTCTCTGATGATCTTAGCTCTCTTCGATTGCTGCGCAGCACATCTGAAAGCCAAGGAGCAGAACAAGAAGTTTTCTTGGGTTTAGTGGACATAGGGCAGAGGAAGTCCATAGTTGAGGAAAGAGATGAGAAGAAAGTATCTGTGGCCGAGTCCAAGGGCAGTGAGGAAAAAGACTCAGGATCAGGAAGGGAAGAAAGAGTGCCAGAAGCTACAGAAGAAGGGGAGACAGAGTAAAGGTTGCGGCGGGTAAGAGCGAGGGGGTGAGAGGTAGTTTTAGGTAGGGTAGGGAGAGTGATGGTAAAGGATACCAGGTGATGATCAGAGACGTGTAGTGGGGTAGCAGTCACGTCTGTAGCTGGAGAAGGACGGGTGAAAACCAGGTCCAGCACATTGCCTCCTTTGTGTGTGGGGATGTAGCTGTTGAGTGTGAGTGTGAATGAGTCAAGAAGAGACAGGAGGGAAGAAGAATGTAGCTTGTCAGAGGGGAGGTTGAAGTCACCAAGCACTGTCAGGGGGGAGCTATCAGAAGGGAAAGCACTAAGCAGTGTGTCCATTTCTTCCAAGAAGTCACCTAGGGGACCAGGAGGGCGGTAAACAACAATGATAACAAGGTTAATTGGAGAGGTAACTGAAATGGCATGGAATTCAAAAGAGGAGATGGTTAAATGAGACAAGAGGAGAGGTGTAAAGCACCATTTCTTTGACAGCAATAAACCTGTACCACCACCCCTGCCTGTTTCTCGTGGTGAGTGAGAGAAAGCATAGGCAGAGGATAAAGCAGCTGGTGTAGCAGTGTTCTGTGGGGATATCCAGGTCTCTGTTAGCGCAAGAAAATCAAAGGAGTAATGGGAAGTTAAAGCAGAGATAAAATCAGCTTTTTTCACAGCAGACTGGCAATTTGAGACTTACACAACAGAGGAGGGTAGATGAGGTTACTGGGATTGTGACCTCTGCTCTGTGGACGAGAGTGTCTGCGAGTGTAGGAATTGAGTACAGAGATGGGTTTAAGGCCTACAGTATATATCCCCAAGGCCTACAGTATATATCCCCTTTTAACAAATGTGTTCCATTTGCCTGAAGAAGACCCAGTAGGGTTGAAACGTTGCTGCTTTTTAATAAATTAATAAATATGGGAGTTATAAACAGTGTTGCAGACATTTTTTTCACTTTAGCAGTTTCTTTTGTCCTGCACCTGCCAGAAGGTGGGATGTGCAAACAATTACTTATTTAACATAGCAATCAGCTGAACCTGACCCAGTCTAAGGGAAACCATTCTACTCCTATTATACATCATTGCTTTCCCTGCTGGTTGAAAAAATGTAGTCTATTCATTAGAATGATAATGCATTCTTATGAAGTGCCCTAATTGGAGGCTAACCAGACAGTGCTGTGGGGAAGATCCGGCCCTAGGCAAGTTGGAGGCTTTTCATAAGCCTTGAGAGGGCACAGAAAGTTTACAGGACAAGACTAGAGAGTAGAAATAGTATTTAACAATTCAACAAATTACACAGATACAGGTGAAGAGTTTCAGTTAATGTTTACATCAAGCATCAAAATAGGTAAAATGTGATCTCAGTGACTTGGGCATGGTTTAAATATGTGGACTAGTTTTAATACTTCAGAAAGTACTGATCTGGTATTTAATTAGAAATGTCTTGTTGAGGACAATATTTAGAGAAGAATGGCCAGACTGTTTGAAGCTGAAGTCTATGGTAACTTAAAAGCATCTCAGAAATGCACAACACGTGTAATCATAAGCCGAGTGGACAACAATAACATCAGAAGACCATCAGAAGGAATCTGAGGTATCAGTGATCTACAGTACAGTACATCAAGAGAACTGAAGATGAGGAAAATAAATGGTCCGGACTTGTATTGTAATTTGAATTCCCATTCATTAATAATGTATTGAATTTCATTCTTTTCAGTAGCCACATAGTCACAAGGTATTAATTGCATTATCATATTTTCTCTGAGACTTGCTCCTACTGATACTGTATCAGTTTGGGAAAGGATTTGGGTGAAAACTTAGTGAAAAAAATTAGTGGTTAACTACAAATGCATGCTGAAAGCATCAGCTCATTGCAAGGTGAAAATGTACTATTTTTAGAGACCATGGCTATTCTAATGAGTGATTTGGTCAGTTGTGAATCGATACTAAAATAAAGGTGTCACTAAGCTTGTTCCAAAGATGGTATCAGTGTGGCACTAAAATGAAATTGATATTTCCGAAAGGATTGAATCAGTTTGGTCTTTAATATTCTGGTATACCTCAAATGTTGTGTCTATAAAGCTATAAAATACTTGCGATTTATTAGTCACACTACACTACATTTGTTGTTTTTCATTAGATAATATTTGGCAATAACTACTGGTGAAAGCAAGCATTTTTATTCAGTTGTACGTCTTTGCTCCTGGTTTTTAACCTGTTTGTTTTTAAATCCTTGCATATTCTAGCCTCCCTGCCCTTTGATTTTATCTGCTTTGCCATTTGCGTCAAGAATCTTGTCCCAAAGTAGCTTCACAAACAAACAAGCAAATCACTAGTATTTTATAGCTGGGCTAGTTACAGTCGTGAAGTAAGATTCTGGAAGGATATGTAAGCTTTTGTAGAAAGGACATTATAATAAGAAAAGGAAATTTATAATTACATTATTTACTGTCCAGTGTTACCCAAATGAGAATGGGTTCCCTTCTGAGTCTGGTTCCTCTAAAGATTTCGTTCTCATATCTCCACAAGGACTTGTTCCTTGAAATGTTGCCTCAGGGATAAAACTTTATCATTTTTATACTGTTTCTATAATTGTGTAAAGCTGCTTTGAGACAATATACATTGTTAAAAGCACTATACAAAATAAACTGAGTTGAATTGAATTGAACTGAATAGGACTGTAAAATACCCAAAATCATTGAATACTCAATTTTTGGGGATACAATATTTGAGGTATGCAAGATTGTTTTTTTTTATAAAAAAAATTTCATATTTTAGAGCCGGGGGCACGGTGGCTTAGTGGTTAGCACGTTCGCCTCACACCTCCAGGGTTGGGGGGTCGATTCCCGCCTCCACCTTGTGTGTGTGGAGTTTGCATGTTCTCCCCGTGCCTCGGGGGTTTCCTCCGGGTACTCCGGTTTCCTCCCCCGGTCCAAAGACATGCATGGTATGGTAGGTTGATTGGCATCTCTGGAAAATTGTCCGTAGTGTGTGATTGCGTGAGTGAATGAGAGTGTGTTTGTGTGCCCTGTGATGGGTTGGCACTCCGTCCAGGATGTATCCTGCCTTGATGCCCGATGACGCCTGAGATAGGCACAGGCTCCCCGTGACCCGAGGTAGTTTGTATAAGTGGTAGAAGATGAATGAATGAATATTTTAGAGCCACATTGTTATAGTCTTTGGAACAAACTCAGAGCCACAATTTATTTTTTAGTGACTGAGACACTACCACAAATTTCCACAACTGACCAAGCCACTGTTGTTTACCAAATGAGCAAAGCATTAGAATAGTTACAATCTCTAAAGATGATACATTTTGACAGAGAGTTACACAGGAAATCACAAAAAAAAGATTCCTGGGTAGGGTTTGATATGACAGAACTCCTACTCTAATGTATATGAAGTCGGATTTGTCACCATTCACTAAACACTGCTATTGACTTCCTGTCAGAGGAATAATACCCCTTACAATCACTAAATACTAGGGGTGGGTAGCAGACTATAGCTGACAAATTAATAGGACATGACTTTCAGATATGTAAATCACCTTGCTTTAATGTTGTGACCTCCTAGAGGCAAGAAGCATACATAAAATATCAACACCTGATGTTTTTTAACTGAATGCTCATTTACCCCCAAATCCTTTCACAAGTCTCACTTACAATGGAGGCAACAGGAACTCACATTCTCAAGGCTAATAAAAACTTGAAATTACCATAGTTCACTTTATATCTGAATCATGGATACTTTAGTTTTATCTGCTGCCAAAACACCGAAAACATCCGAGGCTCAATACTGTAAGTAGCTGATGAGCTGATTCTGGTGTTGATTTGGTACCGATTTGGAGTTGAGACTCTTGGGTTTGTTCAGACGTGAATTTGAATGTGAATGTGAGCTGAAATTAAGTTCCAGAGTGGAAGTTCTCATGCACAGCTCATCATAATAGCACTAAATTTGATGGATCACGATTTGATGAGCAAAAGGCTAAATGGCATCCCATACTTACAGCCTTCTCATTGAAACGAGATTTAGATGGCTAGAGAGTCTGTGTTAAATAATGAAACTACTCGGCTAGGCGGATGGCACCTTTTTTTTAACGAGTTTATAAATGTTAAAAATGGAGGGATGCATTAAGATGTAATGAAAGGCCTCCAACCGCTAAAAGCTCAGATTTGCTAAAGAACAGACAATGGCTTCAGATGTGAAATTTAAACATGCGTTATTACTGATGACAAAAAAGAAATGTTTTCATATTAAGCACATTCATTATCAAACCTCCCACACATCTACTTAATGACTTTGATGACTAACACAGGTCTTGCTGGACCCACAGAATAACACATTTGCTGGGCCACTTTATTAGGAACACCTTGTACAAGTATGGAATTATCCAACCAGCCAATCATGTGACAGCATTGTACTGGAGAAAGTCAGGCACTTCGAGCAGACTGAGGAACAATGTGGTCTCATTGACTTGGTTGCTGGTCTCAGAAGGGCTGGTTGGAGTATTTTAGAAAGTGCTGACCTCCTTTATACAGAATGATGCAGAAAACAAAGAAAGGCCAGACTGGTTGGAGCTACTGTGAGAGAAAAACTGCAATTGCTTAAGTAACCACTCTAACTATGACGAGAAGGAAAGCGTTAGAACACATAACACACTGAAACTTAAAGTGGCTGGCTACAACAACAAAAGCCACACCGGATACCACTCCTGCAGCTAACAGGAATCTGAGGCTACCGAATGATGAATCTCAATTTCTCTGTCAGAATTTGGGACAATAACAGCATGAATCCATGGACCTAACTTGCCAAAAGTTGTTTCAAAAGTGTGCTGTGAGGAATGTTTTTTCACAAATTGGGGTTGTTGATAGTCTACCTATATCTGTATTACTGCTTAATACGTTTGAGGCCACAAATTTACCCATCTTAAATTAGATCATGTTGAGTCCTAAGAACAAGTTATTACAGACACTAATAGTTTCTCTGTATAAGGCGCCATAAGAAGTCATTTTACAATGAGTCCAACATTCCTAGAATTTAGACAAACCATCTATCTTTGAGTAGTAACTAAGGCAGAAAGAAACAACTGCTGATTTTAGCAAAAGTGCATGTGAAGGTGTACAACAGAAACAAGAATTTCAAAGCTGAAATGCCTGCAGACTTTGAAGGGATGGTGAGTGAAAGAATGAAAAAGATGAGTTGTAGCACATATGCTATTAATTTTCTGTATTCTGCAACATGAACGTGATTTTTATTTGTCCTTGCCTTTACTGACTGTTCTCCTGCTATCCTGTTCTGCCTGGCCTCTTTTCTGACTTCATGTCAAGCAGATTTTCCATGACGTGATTGGCATAACAAGGCATTCTACTTCTATGCAGTTATGGAGGGTGCAATCCCAATGATGTGCTGTGGTAATTAATACAGCCAGTTTTATTGTGTGCCACATGTCAAGCAATCAATGCTGTGGTAATTTTTTTTTAAAGTCTTGCTTGGGTCTGCTGTCTTGTTTACTAGTTCGAATTGTTTTTTGTTTGCAGAGGCCAGAGGGATATGGGGGCTAATGGCACTGGTGCCCATTCATAACGGGAAGACACTGATAATGCTTTTTAGATTGCGGTGGAACTTATGATTCAATTATCAAAGCAATATCAGAACTGTGCTGTATCCCATAACAATTACATTCCTGACTGGATGAAGAACATGCAGCATTAAGCAAAAATTAAAAGAAAAACATTAGAGCCAAAAAAGGATATACCCTGAATATTTTGAACTTGAATGCGGCCGTTTCACTAAGCTTGAACTTGCTGGAACAAACGGAATAATTGTGTACGAGTGATGAATATATAATATGTAAAAATTATTTTAAGAAACATCATTTTGATATACTAAGGTATAACCTTGATAAACTGCTTTGCGTTGCGGTGCCTAAATGAATACATTTGCATAAACATTGCAATGTATGTTGCATTTTTAAATATAAGCACCTTTATACATATTTATTAAGGCAAACAGAAAACTGAACAATTTTGCTGAAGTGAAGGTCTGATAGACATGTTGTTTCCTCCAAACTGACAATGCATAATAAGATAAACTGGTTTGATTACCAAGAAACAATCATGGCAGGAAATGCAAATACTTATTCATTTGTGTTGTTGTTTTGATTAGTTTTGGTGCTTTCACTTTTCGCTTTCTGGATTCTACACTGTGCACACTGTTCCTGGTGTGGCTAATTGTCTTCCTTTTTATTTTGGCCACGTTGCCTTGGGCAGTGTGGCCAAAATAAAAAGGAAGACAATTAGACACACCAGGAACAGTGTGCACGAGGTGAAGGAATTAGACAAGTGCTGGGCAGACACGTGAACACAAAATGTAAACAAAAACACATGGTACAAGAGACAACTCCCGGAACGCCCTCTAACGTTCCAACAGATAAAAAAGTCTGAGCGTGATCCTGACACAACCTTCTCATCCTTGTTTTTACCCAAATATCAAACCTAAAGGGATTGAACTTCTGTATGTCATAAATGTCTTTTCTACAAATTATCTTTTTGCCTAACATTCATATCCATGAATATTAGACCTGTTTCTGATGTAAAGCAGAAGAACATTCCTGTACCTTCTCCCCACCCATCTGCTCAGGTCTCCTGGTCCAGTCCTATGCTGGAACATGGCTAGCACACAAGTTTCACAGCTCACAGTTCAAAAGTTCATCACCTCTTTTTACTCTGTCTCCATAATCTTGGCTTTCTTGTAGAGATGATGCTGTCTAAAAGATCCGAGCTTGTCAGAGGCTTTCATAAAAATGACCCCCTCAATACATGATTCAATTCCATGCATGAACTGAGACCAAGACCAATATGAAAGCTGACAAATTTAATGTACGCTATACATTACATGGTCCCATGTTTGTAAGTGCAGATCTAGGGTCAGGTTTCTGGTTTGTTCCTTTGAACCCTAAAAAATACATTTGAACAAAAAGCACCTGATTACAGATTTTTGTTTTTTTTTTCTCTGAAATGCAAGAATGGCACCTTGCTTTTTGTCTACAAAGAGGAAATAAAACACAAAAATGTTCCACACAATAACACAACCCCCCCCCCCCCACACACACACACACACACAAACACAAAATGCAATCAAAATTACACATAACACAATGCAGCCTGAGGGAAAAATACACATTTGATTAGCTGAAAGAGCCAGATTTAAAAGAACAGATCAGCATGAAGTGATATGTAGCGCTCAGCTGCTATAATGGTCTCTAAAGAACATTGTAAAATAAATAATAAATAAATAAATAACTGAAATGGTTCTTTAGAAAAGGTGAAAAAAAAACAATAATGAAAGTGTACCATGAGTGATTGCTAAATGGTGCCAAGTCAGGAAAATAGACACAATATAATAGGTGAGTGATTGGCAGCAGTATAGAAAATAAAAAGTAGAAAGTTTTAGAAGTTATTTTGTACCTTAAGAGCCTCTTTTACTTTCTCTATTCGCAGAAAATCGAGATGTTCTTTGACCAGTGCTGCCTCTTTGCTCTTGAACTCCTCTGTGAGCTGAACAGTCTCTTGGGTCATGGATTTAATCTTGCGCTTCATAGCCGTGATGTCATGCTGTACACACACACACACACACACACACACACACAGTACATGATGAGGCAACTAACACAAAAAGAAAGAAAAAGCCTGACATAAACAGAAGCACAGAAATATGCAGAACAACACACAAGTACAATCAGATCCAGACACTCAACTGCATGAACGCATGTACCAAAAAAAGACACAGACATAGTTGTTTTATACACATACACACACGGAAACATACATATATACACTATATACACGCACGCTTACAGATTAAAAGAAAAACTTGTGGCTCTGTTATGCTGTGGGAGGCAATTATTTCAGTTCGGCATCACTTGTCCCCTTAAGCTGGTTTTAGACTCTGAGTTTCACAGTCTTTTAAGGTTATTACCTGCCATGGTGGGGAAGATGATCCTAATAAAATCTTGATCGCATTCTATGAACCACTGTTGTGATAACATCTGTTCCCCATGTCAGATTATATGATGAATGTGTTGGAACATGTTTAATGTTACAAATTATTTTGTGTTTAATTTGGTAACCGATTTAATTATTTAATGTTATCCATGGTACTAATTAACCTGTTCAGTTTTGGTTTAGAGCTCCCTCTAGTGGCAAGTTTGATGTCGCTGTAATTCTGTTATTTCCGGTATTCACGTGAATCAGGAAGTAAAAATGCTCCATGCGGGCATCGGTAATGATGGCTCTCTTTAATCGCCATATATTTGTGTAATCTTTAATCCTGCGACAGCATCGCTTGTAAGTATTTGTATAATTGATGTGGATATATTAATATATAAGAGAAACATATGACATAAATTTAACCATATAATCGTATTAACATAAATCATAAATCATACCCTATAGAATAGCTTGAAGAGGGCTGTGCACATGAGACCACCTCACAATTTGATAGATCTGAAACATTTTTTTGCAAAAAGTAGTGGAATAAAATGGGCAAATGGAGCTATGCTACAGTAAGTCAGACTCTCCCTCATCAACACAGAGCTATATTACAAGCAAAAGGCGATTTAAGGATGCATTGATAAAGGGGTGTTCAAACTTTTGCCACCAGGTTATTTTCAAATTTATTCAATTAATTAAATTTTGGTTTCTACAGTAGATCACATTAAAGTTTTAGAGAGCTGACATCATTTAATCACTATTTAATAACCATTAAATAATTATTTAATGAACGTCTCTCTTCAGAAACCTTCACCATGTAGCAACAATTATTTTATTCTTTGTTAAATAAGAACACATTTTTAAATTCATTTCTAAGAGTACGTGGAACTTCCATCATACTTGTCCCTGTGAAAGAGCTGTTACTATAAATATTCTGTATAACGTTTAAAAAACATATTTGAACAAGCGCATTACAATAAACCGTCATGAGCTGCTGTTGTGGTTCTGCGCGATCATACTGTATTGAAGAATTCAACAGCGGTGTGGTATTAACGTTGGTATTCAACACCCAGTATTGTTACACTGTAATACACAGTATTATAGACAAAATAATTCCGCTGCTTCTCATGTGGAAGGACGCTGAATAAGTAGACAGCGTTTATGCACTCCTGAGCTAGCAAGCGATAGACAAATGCCATATGCACACTACGCTACAAGTAAAGATGGATGATGATAAAATCTGTGACAAAACATTTAAGCGCTTTTCATGGGAAGCAAATTTAATATCAGCCCATGACTAAAAAGATAGATATAAGAAGAGGCACACATTCTAAAGGCTCGCAACAAGATTAGGCAAAAAAGCATAAGGGTTATAAATATTAAACAACCTGTACACTCGAAGCAAAGAGTCAGTATTAGCATTTAGTCAAAAACTAACAAGCCAACAATAAGCACACTCCAGACAATTTACATGACTAGTTGCCAAAAAGCTCATTTTTTTTTACTGTATTCTTATCATACTACAACTACAGTGTTCAACTGGGACAAGGACAAGACTTAAGACAGGAGCGTGGGAGTATATTTTTACTCTTCAAATTCAGGTATTATGATAAAAGAGAGTAGAAGAGTAAAAGGAATACAAAATGCAGGAACCGTGCTTTGAAAAACACAGCAAAGGAATCTCTTCCTGTGGCATGTCACAGTGTAACACTGCTGCTGATTCCTCTTCAGCTCTCTCAAAAGAATCAGCAGTTCAGTAAGACTTCTACAGTCACTCATTAGGATATAGTTAATTAAGGACTTTAAAACTTACATAGCTGCAGGAGCATTTTTTTCCCACGAGTTATATATTATAGTTTCCCAAGAAATTATAATAAAATCCGAGTGTGCAAATTGATGAGGGTGATAGTTTGGGTATTTTGCTTTTTATATATCAACTTATGAGATTTGTGAAACAACTATGTAAAAATATTATGGTTTTTATTCAAAGGTATAGCCACATATTTTCCATTTATTGACTACTCTGCAAACTTCTGACATTATCTTCTAACAATTATCCTCTATGATCACTAAAGGCTCTAGCATAATAGTGACCTTGATCTTGTGCTTCTAGTTTTGCAGTGTTAGAAAGATTGCTTCATTTCAGACAAACAGTTAAGACTATAAATATTAAAATATCATAGTATAGTGTGACAAAATAGAGAATAAAAATCAGTTACAAGATAAAACATGACTTGTATGACATTGGATATGTATTCAAATCCAAGGTGTAAATGAGTTGACTATATGCAAATAGTGTGATATTGTAGAACAAGAACAAGTGCAAAAAATAGAATAAATAAAGGAATTACAATATGAGAAGCTTGAGAGCATCAGGAAAATATTGAGAGAATAATCAAATAAAGTCTCACCAAACTGCATAAGTAGCAGTATATGAGAAGGACATATACAAGTATACAAATCATTATAACTAGCAGTATATGAGAAGGACACATTGTACAAAGAATACACATGTGAGTATATATAAAGAGTTTATGTACCTGAGCATCAAGCAGATTCTTGCTGAATTTGTCACGTTCGGCCCTGATGGCCTCGTACTGATTCTGCAGCCGATTGAGCTTCGTCTCTGCCTCAGCGATCTTCTTCTTATATTCAAAGATCTTTATCTGTCCCACTTTGAGATCCTCCATATGTGATAAGCCCTTGAACAAGAATGGCAGACAGAGAGAGAGAGGACAAAATCAATGTCTGATCCATCAAAATACAAGAGTGACATTTTTCATTTCCAATCACCATAGTTCTATTTGGCTTTCCTCCTACCGACCCAACGCATCCAGAAAGAGCCACAGCATCTTAGCATAGTTGATTTATGACAGTTGGTGGCTGACAAATTCAGAAGAACCTGTTCACTTGTTTGACAGTGAAAGGCACAGACTTTTTCAATGAAACCTGATTGAAACATCATATGGGTGTTGTTATATGTTGTTATTATATGTTCTATGTTATTGTTATCCATTTATATTTACATTTACAGCATTTGGCAGACGCCCTTATCCAGAGCGACGTACATAAGTGCTTAAATCTCTAACATTGAATACATTAATGCTGGCTCACTAAGTTACATACTTAAGATACCATGAGTTTAAAACATTTGATCAAAGTTACAATGAAAAAGTGTCAAAGGTGTTTTTTTTTTGTTTGTTTTTTGTTCTTTTTAAATGCAAAATATAAGGAAAGAAGTGCTAGTTGAAGTGTTTCCTGAATAAGTAAGTCTTCAACCGCCGCTTGAAAATAGCCAGTGACTCAGCTGTCCGGACCTCTAGGGGAAGTTCATTCCACCACCTTGGTACCAGTACAGAGAAGAGTCTTGTAGTATGCTTGCCTCTTACCCTGAAAGATGGTGGAACTAGTCGAGCAGTGCTGGTAGATCGGAGGGTGCAGGGTGCAGTGCGCGGAGTGATGAGGGCTTTGAGGTAAGAGGGAGCTGGTCCATTTTTGGCTTTGTAGGCCAGCATCAGTGTTTTGATCCTGATGCGTGCAGCTACCGGAAGCCAGTGGAGGGATCGCAGCAGCGGGGTGGTATGCGAGAACTTTGGCAGGTTGAAAACAAGCCGGGCAGCTGCATTTTGTATCATTTGCAGAGGACGGATTGCGTTCATAGGTAGACCTGCCAGCAGTGCGTTGCAGTAATCCAGTCTAGAAATGACAAGAGACTGAACAAATACCTGAGCAGCCTGTGTGGATAGAAATGGCCGAATCCTTCTAATGTTGTAGAGAAGAAACTGACATGAGCGAGTCACATTAGCAACATGAGAGGAAAAGGACAGTTGATTGTCCATGGTTACCCCAAGGTTGCGAGCTCTGGCTTAAGGGGAGATCAGATCATTGTGCAAGGATATAGCAAGGTCATGACCTGGGGATGAATCACCTGGGATGAACAGCAGTTCAGTTTTGCTAGGATTGAGCTTTAACTGATGAGCAGTCATCCATGATGAAATTTCTGCCAGACATGCTGAGATCTGGTCAGAAGCTGTGGCATCTGAGGGTGGGAAAGAGAAGATAAGTTGTGTATCATCAGCATAGCAGTGGTAAGAGAACCCACGTGAGGAAATAACTTCCCCAAGAGAGTGAGTATACAGGGAGAAAAGAAGAGGACCAAGTACTGAGCCCTGTGGGACGCCACAGAGAGTCTGCGTGGAGCAGATGTCACTCCCAAGACTGGATGAGCTGTAAAATCTCTTCTGCGGATACAGTTGAGAAATGCGACAACAAATGTGTAGGGGAATCCATACTCTGCGATGTAAGTGCAGTCGGGGCTGAAGTGAAGGTCCGGCAGATTTCCTCAATCTTCTCCTGGTAGAAGGAAGTCTTCTGCAGTCAGGGAGGATGAAGGTGGAGCCGGGGGGTTGAGCAGAGAAGAGATGATGTTGTGGAAGTTCCGAGGGTCATCTGAGGAAGCTTCAAGCTTTTCCTTGTAGAAGGAAGTCTTGGCAGAAGTCACATCTGAGGAGAACTTGGCAAGAAGTGTTCGGTAAGAAACAAGATCTGCATCAAGTTGTGATTTTTTCCACTTTCTCTCTGATGATCTTAGCTCTCTTTGATTGTTGCACAGCACATCTGAAAGCCAAGGAGAAGAACAAGAAGTTTTCTTGGGTTTAGTGAACATAGGGCAGAGGACGTCCATAGTTGAGGAAAGAGAAGAGAGGAAAGTATCTGTGGCCGAGTCCAAGGGTAGTGAGGAAAAAGACTCAGGATCAGGAAGGGAAGAAAGAGTGCCAGAAGCTACAGAAGAAGGGGAGACAGAGTGAAGGTTGCGGTGGGTAAGAGCAAGGGGGTGAGAGGTAGTTTTAGGTAGGGTAGGGAGAGTGATGGTGAAGGATACCAGGTGATGATCAGAGACGTGTAGTGGGGTAGCAGTCACGTCTGAAGCTGGAGAAGGATGGGTGAAAACCAGGTCCAGGATATTGCCTCCTTTGTGTTTGGGGATGTAGCTGTTGAGTGTGAGGGTGAATGAGTCGAGAAGAGAAAGGAGGGAAGAAGAATGTAGCTTGTCAGAGGGGAGGTTGAAGTCACCAAGCAGCGTCAGAGGGGAGCTATCGGAAAGGGAAAACACTAAGCAGTGTGTCCATTTCTTCCAGGAAGTCACCTAGGGGACCAGGAGGGCGGTAAACAACAATGATAACAAGGTTGATTGGAGAGGTAACTTCATACCGAAGTTATCGTACGGTATCGTACGGTATCGTACGGCTTCATACGGTAAGAATTTCATACCGGATCGGTCGAGGCCCGGGTTAACAACGACCGCCATCGGCGCCGTTGACCTACAGGGCGCCGGTGGAAATTGGGCTACTGTTGGTCGAAGGAGTAGAGGAGGGAGGAGAGTGCACAGACAGAGAGAGAAGAGGAAAGGTAAGAGTGTAGGACTGAGAATAGGGACTCTGAATGTTGGTACTATGACAGGGAAAGGTAGAGAGCTGGCTGATATGATGGAGAGAAGGAAGGTGGATATACTGTGTGTACAGGAGACCAAGTGGAAGGGTAGCAAGGCTCGTAGTATAGGAGCAGGATTCAAGCTGTTTTATTATGGTGTGGATAGTAAGAGAAATGGGGTAGGTGTGGTCCTGAAGGAGGAGTTTGTGAGGAATGTTCTGGAGGTGAAGAGAGTGTCAGACAGGGTGATGAGTCTGAAGTTAGAGATTGAAGGGGTGATGTTGAATGTTGTTAGTGGTTATGCCCCACAGGTAGGTTGTGAGTTAGAGGAGAAAGAGAGATTCTGGTGTGAATTCGATGAGGTGATTGAGAGTATTCCCACGGGTGAGAGAGTGGTGATAGGAGCAGATTTTAATGGACATGTTGGTGAGGGGAACACAGGTGATGAGGAGGTGATGGGCAAGTTTGGAGTTAAGGAAAGGAACCTTGAAGGACAGATGGTAGTAGACTTTGCTAAGAGGATGGACATGGCTGTGGTTAACACGTATTTTCAGAAGAGGGAGGAACATAGAGTGACTTACAAGAGTGGAGGTAGGAGAACACAGGTAGACTACATCCTTTGTAGAAGAGGCAATCTGAAAGAGATTAGTGACTGTAAAGTGGTAGTGGGAGAGAGTGTAGCCAGACAGCATAGGATGGTGGTGTGTAGGATGACTCTGATGGTCTGTAAGAGGAAGAGGTCAAAGATAGAGAAGAAAACTAAGTGGTGGAAGCTGAAAAAGGAGGAATGTTGTGAGGAATTTAGACAGAAGTTGAGGCAGGCTCTGGGTGGTCAGGTAGTGCTGCCGGATGACTGGGAAACTACAGCAGAAGTGATCAGGGAGACAGGGAGAAAGGTGCTGGGTGTGTCATCTGGAAGGAGGAAAGAAGATAAGGAGACTTGGTGGTGGAATGAGGAAGTTCAGGATAGTATCCAGAGGAAGAGATTAGCCAAGAAGAAGTGGGATATGGACAGGACTGAAGAGAATAGACAGGAATACAAGGAGTTACAGCGCAGAGTGAAGAGGGAGGTGTCTAAGGCCAAGCAGAAGGCATATGATGAGTTGTACACTAGGTTAGACACTAGAGAAGGAGAGAAGGACTTGTACAGGTTAGCTAGACAGAGGGATCGAGATGGGAAGGATGTGCTGCAAGTTAGAATTATTAAGGATAGAGATGGAAGGGTGCTCACAAGTGAGGAGAGTGTACAGAGGAGATGGAAGGAATACTTTGAGGAGCTGATGAATGAGGAAAATCAGAGGGAAAAAAGAGTAGAAGGGGTGAACTCTGTGGAACAGGAAGTAGATAAGATTAGAAAGGATGAAGTCAGGAAGGCCTTGAAGAGGATGAAAAGTGGAAAGGCAGTTGGTCCTGACGACATCCCGGTAGAGGTCTGGAAGTGTCTAGGAGAGGCAGCAGTGGAATTTTTAACTAGTTTGTTCAACAGGGTATTAGAAAGTGAGAGGATGCCTGAGGAATGGAGAAGGAGTGTGTTAGTGCCGATCTTTAAGAATAAGGGTGACGTGCAGAGTTGCAGCAACTATAGGGGGATAAAGTTGATGAGCCATACAATGAAGTTGTGGGAAAGAGTAGTGGAAGCTAGGTTAAGGAAGGTGGTGGAAATTTGTGAGCAGCAGTATGGCTTCATGCCGAGAAAGAGCACAACAGATGCAATTTTTGCTCTGAGAATGTTGATGGAGAAGTATAGGGATGGTCAGAGGGAGTTGCACTGTGTGTTTGTAGACTTAGAGAAAGCGTATGACAGGGTGCCGAGAGAAGAGCTGTGGTACTGTATGAGGAAGTCAGGAGTAGCAGAGAAGTATGTCAGAGTGGTGCAGGACATGTATGAGAGGAGCAGGACAGTGGTGAGGTGTGCTGTAGGTCAGACAGAGGAGTTTACAGTGGAGGTGGGACTGCATCAGGGATCGGCTCTGAGCCCCTTCCTGTTTGCTATAGTGATGGACCAGTTGTCAGAGGAGGTCAGACAGGAGTCTCCTTGGACGATGATGTTTGCAGATGACATTGTGATCTGTAGTGAGAGCAGGGAGCAGGTGGAGGAAAACCTGGAGAGGTGGAGGTTTGCGCTGGAGAGAAGAGGAATGAAAGTCAGTCGTAGTAAGACTGAGTACATGTGTGTGAATGAAAGGGAGGGAAGTGGAATAGTAAGGTTACAGGGTGAAGAGGTGAAGAAGGTACAGGAGTTTAAGTACTTGGGGTCAACAGTCCAGAGTAATGGAGAGAGTGGGAAAGAAGTAAAGAAGCGAGTGCAGGCAGGTTGGAGTGGGTGGAGAAAGGTGTCAGGAGTTCTGTGTGATAGGAAAATATCAGCAAGAATCAAGGGGAAGGTGTACAGGACAGTGGTGAGACCGGCCGTGCTGTATGGTTTAGAGACAGTGTCACTGAAGAAGAGACAGGAGTCAGAGCTTGAGGTAGCCGAACTGAAGATGTTGAGGTTCTCTTTGGGTGTGACAAGATTGGACAGGATTAGGAACGAGTACATCAGAGGGACAGCTCATGTTGGACGTTTGGGGGACAAAGTTAGGGAGGCGAGATTAAGATGGTTTGGACATGTTCAGAGGAGGGAGAGTGAGTATATTGGTAGGAGAATGTTGGACATGGAGCTGCCAGGCAGGAGGCAAAGAGGAAGGCCAAAGAGGAGGTATATGGATGTAATTAATGAGGATTTGAAGCTAGTGGGTGCAAGTGTTGAGGATGCAGAAGATAGGGTTAGGTGGAGAGAGATGATTCGCTGTGGCGACCCCTGAAGGGAAAAGCCGAAAGAAGAAGAAGAAGATTGGAGAGGTAACTGAAATGGCATGGAATTCAAAAGAGGAGATGGTTAAATGTGACAAGAGGAGAGGTGTAAAGCACCATTTCTTTGACAGCAATACACCTGTACCACCACCCCTGCCTGTTTCTCGTGGTGAGTGAGAGAAAGCATAGGCAGAGGATAAAGCAGCTGGTGTAGCAGTGTTCTGTGGGGATATCCAGGTCTCTGTTAGCGCAAGAAAATCAAAGGAGTAATGGGAAGTTAAAGCAGAGATAAAATCAGCTTTTTTCACAGCAGACTGGCAATTCCAGAGCCCACCTACCACCACTGTTTGAGACTAACACAACAGAGGAGGGTAGATGAGGTTACTGGGATTGTGACCTCTGCTCTGTGGACGAGAGCGTCTGCGAGAGTAGGAATTGAGTACAGAGATGGGTTTAAGGCACATATTTGCAGTCAAAAAAGATCCCTCTCAGCAGCTCTGCCTGCACAGTCTCTGTCAATGTAAGACATTATATGTCAAATCAAAAGCTGAATTAGAACTGAATTACATGGATTTGCCGCATTAGAGTGCTGTGGAACCCCGGGCTAATACAATCATGGAGAGCATGGTCGAATTTAAATGTGAAAAGCTGAGCAAAAAAAATAATAATAATAATTCTATAAATGAAAAGGTGGGATTGAGAGAACTTTTTCAACCCTTAAATCCTTTTCACACTGTCCATTTTTCTTTTGTAATTAAGTTTATAAGATTCCTAAAACCTTCTAACGAAGGTGGTGTCTAATCATTTTTTCTAAAATATGACGACCAACTAAAGTTTTCAATATTGAGCCTGTACTGTTAGGGTTCTTCTTTGTTGCCTTCTCCATTAAAGTACTAGGTATCAGTATTTTTTATTTTTTACTGTAACTGCTAATTATTTGTACTTACTTTATTGCCTAGGAACAAAATAAGATACTACTTTTTAGCCTCATAGATTTCTACATGAATTCCATAGCAAGTCATCGTGGAGCTCACTGATCAAGCATGTTACTCATGTATGAGAGTGTTTCTGACTTATTGACTATCACTTCTGCCTGCAAAGCCATTTTTCGAGCTCTCTCTGGGTAATGGGAAATGCCTACATCTTTAAAAGCTTGATTCAGAAGGAAGAAAGATGGAACTGAGGCATTCTCATTAGCTAAAAGAAATGGTTTTACAAGACTTCAGGCTTGTTTCTATAAGCCCTTGGGTGTTCTATGGCAAATTAGCAAGCTAAAAGGTTAGCAGACTCCCTGTAGAAGAGCTGAGGAGCAGAAGGGATTAAATGTGTTACCCTTAATATGTTGTCTATGCAGGAAGTAACATATCCTCTCAATTATCTGCTTTTATCCAGGCTATAACTATAGTATTTTGCAAAGTGGTGAAAGTGGAGAAAAAGTGGAGTTCAGAGAAGTGGACGACCATAACTATGGCAACCCCAAAAAAAAGTCAAGAGGTTAATCACACAGCCAAATCCATGTGGTCTTTGAGGACACCAACCTCCTAATCAATACACAATTCTCAAAATGTATCTGACTGAAGCAAGGACATTGTTCATAATAACACTCTCCGGTGTTTATAACAGGTTATAATCACACTCTCCAGTGTCGCCCAAATGAGCATGAGGTCCCCTTTGAGTCTGGTTCCTCTCAAGTTCTCTTCCTCTTCCATCTAAGGGAGTTTTTTCTCACTACAATCACCTCATTTACCTCAGGATTGTTCATTGGAGATAAATACAAACACATTTAAATATAAATTTAATCTAATTCTAATCTTGAATTTTTATATAATATAAATCGTTGTATATGCTCTCGTAGTGCTTGTTGTAATGGCATTTTCGTTACCATTAGGTGCAATTAACTCTTTGGAGCACTACAATTGCACATCTAGCTCTTGCCGATTTACTTTATCATAACTATGTTTGGCATGACTTTATCTTATTGACTTCATCCAGACTACTCATCTGAACACATATGATAAATAGTTTAATTTTCATGTCGTTAGTTCTTAAAGTTGCTCTATCTGTGGTGGTCCAGTAAGACTGGCCATAAAAATTTAATTTGCCAGACTATATGAAGAGGCAGAATAAAAATCCTCTCTCTGTCTATCTCACTCTGTCTTACCTCCACTTGCAAGCTGGTCCACCAAGCAGACCAGTAGCTGGATTTCCTCAGCATGGCTTAAATTTAAAAAAATTGTACTTTTTTCCATGATTGATGCAAATATACTGCGGTGTGTGTATACATACTATTCAACATTTTTCCCCATATTTTTATATTACATAAAAGTAGAATAGAATGAAAATTTGATGCAGAAACTTAACGCTCCAAGCGTCAAAAAAAATTTCATATTTTATAAACCGTAACACTGACAAATGTGTCCCTGGGCAGTCATGGTGAGGTGTGAGCCGCTTACCATTCATTAGCATGTAACAGGGTTACCTGTTACCTGTTTTTCCTACTCTCCACTAGGGGGCAGCTGAGGGCTGAAACCCCAAGTATTTAACCAGGTAGTAAAGTAGAAGAAGAGAAGCATGGTTTTGCTGTAGTTCCTTTGAATCATTTCTTTTGGAGTCCTGATTGAGAAACTTTGTTTCAAGTTCAATTTTGTAAGTTTTGTTTTCATTCATTCATCTTCTACCGCTTATCCGAACTACCTCGGGTCACGGGGAGCCTGGGCCTATCTCAGGCGTCATCGGGCATCAAGGCAGGATACACCCTGGACGGAGTGCCAACCCATCACAGGGCACACACACACACTCTCATTCACTCACACACACACACACTACGGACAATTTTTCCAGAGATGCCAATCAACCTACCATGCATGTCTTTGGACCGGGGGAGGAAACTGGAGTACCTGGAAGAAACCCCCGAGGCACGTGGAGAACATGCAAACTCCACACACACACAAGGCGGAGGCGGGAATCGAACCCCGACCCTGAGGTGTGAGGCGAATGTGCTAACTACTAAGCCACCGTGCCCCCTAAGTTTTGTTTTTTCTTATGTTATTTGTATTTAATCTGTTTATTTTGCATAATTTGAATGTGAGCTTTCTAGTTAATGTTAGGTTTTGTTCTGTTGTAGATGGACTTTTTGAATGCTACTTTGCATCTGATGTTGGATCTACACAAATTGTAAATTGTCAAGAACATTTCCCAATGAATCGCTAGTGTTGCTTTTGCGTTGAGGATGATCGGTATCCCGAGTACAAGGATCTAACTTTGTGGGCTTTTAACCGTGGATTACTTGAACATTTGGGTGTGCAGGGGTTTTTCCTCATAACGGGGATGGGATTTTCCGATATGAAACATTGACTGGTATAACCATCCTCTGCTGCCAGTATTCAAAGAGTTATTTGCCTACAACCTTGAACTCTCATGTTCCATTGTTGTGTTTGGGTTTTTTTGTGACATAATCCTTCTTGTCTGAATCCTGACATCATTATAAAAGGATTTAAAAGCCACATTGTTGTTTGTGGTAATTCCTGGGAAAAGATCTTTCTAATTAGTGTAAAATTAGTAGTTGGTAGGGGGGTTATAAGCATACCTACCTTCACTTATTAGAACTTTATAATACCAGTATAATCTGTTATAGTAAGTTATCATGCCTGTCTGGGATTCATTATACAGCTCTCATGACCTTTATGTCTGTGGTATAAGAATGTCGAGCAAGAGAATGTAGTCTTCAGTCATATTCCCACATGGCGGAACTGTATGAAATACTAATAATGGTTTTCTTTAATCTCAAAGCATAGGTCAGCTTCCAATTAGACATGAAAATATATAAATAAACAAACAAACAAACAAACAAATTAATTAATTAATGGACATTGATTCAGAACGCTATCCAAGCAAACAGCTATTTTAATTTTAGTCATATTTTTGTATTTTCTCAAATTTGTTTTAAATTCTAAAGGTTTGCCCTAATGTAAATCTCAAGGCATTGTATTCAAATGTAGTAGTAATAATAGCAGTAATATAGGTTGCTTTGTCTATTTGATAGGTCAGATATAAACTGTACATTAGCCTTAACTTAACAATCCATCAAGTGCTGGTTTTAGTCAAGCTAGTTCATTTAACACATATCAATTATTCAAAGTAGCTCATTTAACCTTCCTATTTTCCCTGGGTCTTTTTGACCTGGATGGAAGATTTTAATGTGTCATAACGGGTTTTCTTCCACATATTTGCCTGAAATTTAGCAGGAATGTTCCAAATTATGAACTTTGCAAGCAAAATTAATTTTGTCCATTTTCGTTGAACTATGTGTTCAGAACAATATATATTTTGCGTTTTGGAACAGCTTGGGTCATTTTGACCCGGCCACATTTAGTGGGGCAATAGGTCACACTTTTGCCCTTTTCAGCACAATGAACATACATACAGACACAAAAATGCACACATAAAATGTCCACTAACATGCACCCAAAACACACACTCACACCCCACACACACATACACACACAAATTGCATTTCCTTAGGCCTCCAGAAAAGAAAAAAGCCAAAAACATTTGTAAATATTTCACACTTTTGATATGCCTTTTGTGACGGCGGCACGTGCACCACCGCAAACACACGGAGGAAAAACCGCTCTTCGCCCACGGCATCGGCAACCCGGAAGCGGGAGAGTGGAACAGGCGGTGGTGCAGCACCCTGGCCAGCGGCGCTAACCGCGTGCCCCCGATCTCCAGCACCATGGTCAGCACCGCGGCAAGTGAGAGAGGGGCGGAGCGGCCGAAACTCCCGCCGAAAATCACCGATCAATCAGGAGCGCCGCTGGAGCATTCACCCTCCATGAGGAAAGCACAGCAGGAAGCAAGGCTCAGCTGCTGAAGAAAGGAAAGGAGGGCGTGCCAAACGGGACTAATGTTTATCTTTCTCCTCTTGTTTTTCAGAGACATCCAGCTGACCTAGGACTCCACATTGCTGGCTGAGCCTTGCTAATCTCCTGGGGAGGGCTGCTTTATTATTGGAGTTTATTAGTGGAGTCCTCCTCTTGCTACCGGGTTTTGGAGCCTGGTCCTCTGCCCAAACGCCCCCTACAGGAAGGACTCACTTTTGCTGCCTTCCTAATTTCTGTTTTTGCTTTAAGTGAGTGAGGAAATAAATACCTCCCTTTTGTTAACTCTCACCCCGTCTCTGTGCCCCTTCTTCCGTGTCCCATCTCTCGAAGAGCCCTACACTTCGCCTAGCAGAGGGCAAAATATGATCTACCGTAATGATGCTACACACACACGCACGCACACACACACACACAGTCAAACACTGTTCAAAGCATTGGGGATTGTAATTCAGTTGGCCTCCAGACAAAACAAAAGCTACACATTTGTAAACATTTCACGCACACACACACACACACACACACACACACACACACACACACACATATATTGGGCATTGCATTTCATTAGGCCTCCAGAAAAAAAAAAGCTACTCATTTGTAAATATTTCACACTTGTTAGATGCATTTGTCCAACTGGGGGCAAAATCTGATCTACCAACAAGCTTTACACACACTCACACACAGACACACACACAGACACACACACACAAGCATTGGGCATTGCAATTCATTGGGCCTCCAAAAAAACAAAAACCAATCATTTGTAAATATTTCACACTTGTTATATGCATTTGTCCAGCTGGGGACAATATCTTCTCTTCTTCTTCTACCAACAATCTTTACACACACACACACACACACACACGTTGTGTTTTCATATTCAAATCATGTTTGTTTCCTCTCTCTTATTTATGAGTTTAATTGCATCAGTCAGCTTTGGCCTGGAGATATGCTGAGTAATGTTTGACATTTATCAGTCAGTGGTTATCCAAAATAATATGTAATAATTTCTGCTTATTTTACTCAAAACATGGCAAAATTTCATAAGGTTTATCGTTCACAAATTAAGTACAATAAAAAAGCATAAGGAGGTAAACGAAGTTTTATTCACATGAAATTATGGCATGTTTTTGAGTGTGTGTGTGTTTGTGTGTGTGTAGCCTGTTGTTGGTTGATCAGATGACATCAGGTGGGCAAAATAGATATTACACACAGAATGGTAATAATTGTAGAATTTTTGATTTATAAGCATTCAAGTCAATTTGGCCTGGAAAAAAACAGGTTTTATTATTTGCTGACATTAAAAATGGTCAAAATGGTTTCAAAACAATCTCCTGCCCTTGAAATATACCAGCCTCTAATTGTGCATCAACTTTTGTGCCTCTATAGTGAAAATAATTCAAAATTTGTTTTTTTTTTTACTAAAAAATTAGGCATTTTTGTATATAAATAAGGTTCATTATACCAAATATAATTTTTTTTTGCAAAATATATGTTATATATATAAGTTTGACTAAAAAGGTGAAAAAAAAGGCTATCATATATACTTCATTTTTTATAAGCAGTCAAAACAGACAAGGTCAAGTTGACTCAGCGCTCCTAATTTGTCTTGGAGGACAATAGGAGGGTTAATACAGTTCTTAGTCACCACTCAGTCCACCGTCAGAGTTCATTTTTCATACATGTCAAATTAGCTGACATAACACATGGTATAATAAAAACTAGCTCATTTAGCACAGCACTTAGTCAAACTAGCTAATTTAACATACCAGTTAGCCATCTAGCTCATGACACAACATTAAAGTCAAAAGATTTTTAGTCAAAACTATATATAATCTATATAACCGTGTTCGGCTGTTGGTGAGGAAATGGGTAGGGGAAAAGCCTCCAGCGTAATTTGCCAGCATAATTATGGGTGTCAGTTTTAATTAAAAATGTCTGCTAATGGGAAGAAAGCTTGACTGATATCGTGGACGAAGGCAACAGTTGCTAAGCAGTGACTGAGCGATTAAGGCAGGGTTTGGGGCTACACTAAACTATGGTGATGTTTATATAAAAAACGTGAAATGTGTGAGTGTGTGTGTTAGAGAGTCACCTTCTGTGTGAGCTCGCTAGCTTTGTTCATGTAGTGATCACGCTCCATACTTAGATGAAAAATGATGTTGCGCTGTTTCTGTGCCTCATGTTGGTGATTCAGAATATCCAGTTCCAGCTTCTTCTTCAACTGCTTATGCTGCATCACCAAGTTTAGCTGCTTCTCTGTGGCATTTGCTGCCTTGATCAATTTCTAAACACACACACAAACAAGCCTAGCTGAACACACACGTCTAGATGAAAGATGCTTTAAAAACCATTTATTTAGTCAAATGTGTCATTTCAAAAGATCAACTACTTGGATGAAATAAAATATACCATATATCATCTCTGAGGCATTAGTGTAAAGTAGATGAAGGGAGGTTAACTAAAATGTATAGCCAATTTCAGGAGTATAGTCTGCATGACATTATGCGTATACTGTATGAGTCTGCTTGTGGGAGACAGCTGCGTATTTCCAATCCAATTAAATATGAATGGCCACTCATCTCCAAATCCACAATAATATCGCAATATTCTGGAGATCAGCGGCACAGGAAGCTACTCGATAGTAAATTGCACTTCATTATCATAACTATGTTAATAGAGCAAATTGCACCTCTGGGGTGGAAGAGTATAAAGAATCCACAATGTGATAACTTGATATCATTGTTTCTGAGTGTGCAGCAGTATGATATCTGCTTACACACATCAGCAGTGTTAGATGTGTTGTTTGATTTGGTTATTTCTTTAATTAATATACTACTAATAATACTATAATTGAAGTACTCAAATATTAGATGTTGCAATATTTATCCAATTAGTTATACCCTTTAATGTCTATTTCTTCATGCATTTTTTATGTTGTAGATGTTGTAGTATTCAGTATAGTGCAGTGTTTTAGTGTAGTGACCTATTTTGTATATTTGAGAAATACCAAAGAAACATAATACAAAGCAAATAAATGTGCATTTTTGCCATGTACATTTTTTTCAGGGTTTTTTTTCCACCTTTATATATAATAACAGACAACAGCTCATACTCAGATTATATTGGGTTGCTGATCCTGAAGTGTTAATTGTATTTAAGCTTTTACTGCCTTTTTCTGTATCTTAAGGCATGACATACTTCAGATACAGAAAGCTATGGTTGGGTTTATAGTAGGAGATCTGTAATGGGATGCTAACGTTACAGTTATGATTTTTTTCTTGCCCTTTACAACACATCAATACAGTGCATTACTAGGTAAAGCAAACCAGCTGCATAGAGTAAGCAATACTATCACAGTTTCTTTGAAAAAAATCTATTGTTATGGCTCTATGCACACACACACATTTTTTGTTGTTTTTGTTGAGGTGGGAGGAATCTTAAGAACCCAGAGGAGCCCAGATGGTGAGAATGTATGAAGCCGTGAGGAGGCAACCATCCCCTCAGTGCCACCACACAGAAATATATAACACAAATGTATTATTTAATATTCAATTACCATATAATTAAACCTATGTCTGCTCAAGTAAGGGTGACATTCATCACTCACTCACACACCTACCTTATTCAGCATGTCTTTCTCTTTGAACAGTTCGTCTATTTTCTTCTTGTACATCTCTGTCTGTCTTTGGTTTATCTCCTTTTCTGAGAGAAAAAAAATTATAATCATTCTGTTGATAAGGATTCATTTAGCTTTACATTTTTCTCCATAGTGGCTTAGAAAGATTGAATACATTCCACTAAAGTCATCCACGTATATACAAAGACACATCAACAGCCGCATGAGAAAAGTTCTTGTATATAAGTGGCTTTTGTGTTACACAAGGCCACTGTCCAAGATACAATGTGTATACAATGAAACCAATACAACTTACACTCACCGGCCACTTTATTAGGTACACCTGTCCAACTGCTCGTTAACGCAAATCTCTAATCAGCCAATCACATGGCAGCAACTCAATGCATTTAGGCATGTAGACACGGTCAAGACGATCTGCTGCAGTTCAAACCGAGCGTCAGAATGGGGAAGAAAGGTGATTTAAGTGACTTTGAACGTGGCATGGTTGTTGGTGCCAGACGGGCTGGTCTGAGTATTTCAGAAACTGCTGATCTACTGGGATTTTCACGCACAACCATCTCTAAGGTTTACAGAGAATGGTCCGAAAAAGAGAAAATATCCAGTGAGTGACAGTTCTGTGGGTGCAAATTCCTTGTTGATGCCAGAGGTCAGAGGAGAATGGCCAGACTGGTTCGAGCTGATAGAAAGGCAACAGTAACTCAAATAACCACTCGTTACAACTGAGGTATGCAGAAGAGCATCTCTGAACGCACAAAGCGTCAAAACTTGAGGCGGATGGGCTACAGCAGCAGAAGACCACACCGGTACTAGTAAGGTGTACCTAATAAAGTGGCCGGTGAGTGTATATACAGCAACCTGATGAGATATCAAAGCAATAATAAAAAAACTGTTCTACAAAGAATATGTTTCACATAAGCATGTATTGATTGTCTCAACGACTGCCCTTGAGCTTCTAGTAACATGTTTTCTGTTCAGGGAAACATGTTAGAAATCATGTCTGTTGTAAATCCTACAACATTTGGCATGTAACTACACACTTTACATTTGAACATGGCCCACTGAGATCTAAGCTCTAGAAATTTCAAGTAAGAACAGATATAAAACAACAGCAGGTTGCACCAAGTCAGGGTGTAAAGTTAACTGAACTATACAGTTTATTGAGCTGATAAAAAGTATCGTATAGTATAGTAAAAGTATAGTATAGTGTAGAATTTCAGTCTCAAATTAATTGTAGATGAAAATCTAACTAAACACGTTTCAACGGCACCAGAAACACCATAAAACTTTACATCCATGTTCGAGACGTTTCCCATCGACATGCACTAAAGCATTTAATGTTCTTTTATATCTTTTTAAGTAGAATATATTACAGCATGTTCAATAAGGTCTAAAGATAAACTAGCAACATGTTTAAAATGTTGGACACAACAAAGTGGTGACTCAATTTATCCATCTATTTTTATTTTATTTGTATTTTAAAGCTTTGGCTCCCATCTAACATATTTAACAGCATTTGAGTAACAAAGCAAAGCAGCAAAGCAAAATCAGTAATGCCAGGAAATTGTATTTGCATTATATATAAATATACTGATCAGCAGCAAAATATAACAATACTCATACTACTAAATATAATTTGTGGTGTATGCTACTATCTCTCAATTTGAGATTTCAATTCTTTTATAATTGAAATATAAATTTTCCTGCCGGTCTGTTTATGTTCATCTTCATAAAAATCATTCATACAAATCTCACTTTAAATGAGGGCCAGAAAAGTTATTACAGTGGGTTTACCGCTAAAACCTTCACTGTATAACTGTTACAAAGCAGGTTTTAATGTTTGTAGCATTAGCACAAGAGCAGAATTCTCTGTGCAGAAGAAACTGTAGAACATTAAGCGCTCTGTCATACCATACTGTAAGTACACTGAGCTACAAGTAAGTCACCTTTTATGTCAACAGAAAACTTTAGGGTAATACGGTAAATACTAAAGAGCAGGGAGAGAGAGAATTAAATTGAATCAAATTATGAGTCAATAATTCAGGTTACTTGCAAACAGCCATCGTCTTAAAAATGTGCAAAAGACTATGATACCTATTTAGTATCATACCCATACAAAATGTGTAGGATCCCCATAGCTTTGTAATATTGAAGGTCAATATCAATCTAGATTTGACTAGAGATAAGAATGCAATTGTTATGCTACAACTTTGTTTTCTTTCAAACTAACATAATTTGATATTTGCTTGCCCATGCAGTAGATTTAACAGTTGACAGTCATAGCATCAGCTCAGAACATATATAAAACCAAATCTATAAAAACTCCAGTGAAAATGAATTGCAAATGTATAATAAAGCAATGCAGCTTATTCCACTTTCACAACGCCACAAGACATGCAAGACATTTAGACTGGTTATGTAACCCCTATAGAACAGAAAGGGAACAACATATCGTCCTACATAAACAATTTATTGACCTGGGTGTATAGTAAGTGCCTGTCCACTATCTCCCCATGACAAAAGGTGAAAACATCCACCAGATATTATGCATATATAGGGAAGTTGAATCATAGACCTTAAGACTGAAACCAAAAAAAGACAAATGCCCTGCAGCCATCTGTTTAGAATAATGTCATATCTCCGAATGTGAAAAAGTATCATTACCCCAAAAGAGACCTACTGGGAGTTGCATGTCATCGCCTGAGGAACACCAAAGACCTGCAGACAGGCTGTAAAATACCTGCATGCGATAACGAGATTAATCACTCAACTCCTACTGTACCTTACATCATCATCCTAAATGAGGTTTTGTGTGTGTGTGTCATATAGTAGGGATGATAATGATACTGAGAAACAAAAAAGAAAGGGTTATTATGAATGTTTCATTGCTCTCATTACCTATATGAATTATTTTAGGGTGGTTGTTGTTTTTTTTTGTGTTTGTTTGTGGCCACTTTAAAGACATCAGCTAATTGCTTATAGTCTTGATCTTGATGGTGTTCTGTAAACTCATTAATTATCCAGAACTGAGTTGTTTCTATTTTGTTACAGATAAGAGTTCATTCCATTGTACTTTAGTTAGTAGTTGAATGAAGTAGTACTGCTGGGAATTTATAAAGGTTAAAAATGTTTTAATGGGGTGAAATAATAGGCCTTTATCAGGCTTGCAGATCGTGAAAGTCTAAAGAATAAAAAAAAATTTACTTGACCAATTAAGTCTTTTGTAACAATACAGCTTCTATCCACATCAGCATTTTGTACTCGGATAATCAATCAATCAATCAATCAATCTCTCTCTCTCTCTCTCTCTCTCTCTCTCTCTCTCTCTCTCTCTCTGCATAAGCGCAGACATAACGAGTCACCATGGCAACAGCGTCAGACATAAAAAAATGTCGGCATATTTCTCACCAGCAGAACTGGAAGTGCTTATGCAAGCCTATGGAGAATATGAACACGTATTTAAAAAAAAATAAAAATAACAACACTGCTGTATAAAACAATAGTGGATTTAACATCAAATTTTAAAAGGTGTATTTTAAAAATGTATTATATATACCTTTAAAAGTTATATTTTTAATGTAAACTTCTCCCTCTAGTTACACACTTTGTTCAATTCAAGGATAATTCATGCAGTTGTATATTGTTTATTTCTCGTCTCTCCTTATTGTTCAAGTGGTTGATGTTGATTTGGGATTTAGAAAGTAATTAATAAGTAAATAGACCAAATTAATAAGTAGACCAATACTTTCTAGAGATAGTAATTATTACATTAATCTAATTAGACTGGTTGAAGATGTAATTTGTAGCTAGTAATTAAGAACTATTTTAGAGTAAATTCCCAACTGTTATAATATCAGAGGTGAAACCGGAAGAACAGGAAACAACACAAAAATGGTCAGAAAGCGCTTAAGAGGGAGGCACACTTTCCTGACCGCTCTGCAATCAGTAGCCTTACTAATATGTTCTGCATCCCTGATATTATACACAAAACTACAGTTTGCAAAGAAACATAAGGCAACGCAAAGCATCTGCTCGGATGTAAGAGCATGGCCGCGATGGCTGATGTCAGGATGGATGAGATTATGGATCTTATTGACTGTAAAGAAAAACGGTATCGCTCAAATAAAAATGCAAAGGGATGTGAGAAAAATCCACTCTGGGCTCAAAAGAATTAATACAGACTCTTCATCAACAGGATCGTCCATAAAAGGACACGTCATTTCATTCATTTTACATTTACGGCATTTAGCAGATCCCCTTACCCCTTTATACAACTGAGCAATTGTGTCCACAAAAACTTAGTGGACCTGGGATTTGAATCCCTGAACTTCTGATCAGTAGTCCAACACCTTAACCACTGAGCTACCACATCCCACATTCGCTTTGCTGCGAACTGCGCAACTGAAATGTGGGCAATGAATGAGGTGTTTAAACGTCGCTTCCTCTTTAAAAAGGGGAGGAGACCGAAAAAACTCTGGGTTTACTGAAGAAAACCTGCTCCCGACCAGGTTAGGTTCACAGAGTAAGTTACTATGGTAACTGACCCTGAGTATAAGTTACCTCTTTTTCAGAAACGGGCTTAACTTAACCTGCTTTCTCGGGTTTAACTTACCTCCCTTTCTGAAACGGAAAACCCAGAGTTTCCCTCATTTCAGGGTTAACTTACTCAGAGTTTTCACTTAACCTGCTTTCTGAAACAGGCCCCTGCTCTGCCAACATCCCCACCCACTTATCCTCTTCCAAACCAATCCCATTGCTGGTCTAACTGCCACAGCCTGTCGCATCAATCACTTGTGGCAACTCTGATTAAAATGACAACATGCATCATGATGGAAAGCCCTGATTACAATGACAAGTTAGCTGAAGCTTCATCCATCATTCCCGTAGATATCTACTTACCTTATAGCCTACTGAGTGCTACACTGCTACAATGGTGTGACTATACGTGTTCATTTAAACATTTAAATTGTATTGGTTTATTAAATATGATACACAAAGCAATTTTCAGGTGGAAGCAAATCACAAATTTGAGAAGAACAAATTTCAATAGACTATTCAATCTTTTATTTATTCTTTTCCCGCAATATTTTTGCAACATTAAATAAGTAAAGTCACGTAAACCAAAAAACCCCGCAAAGTTTGACTTTGAGGCTGAACTGCCAACCTAACTGGTGACATCCAGGACTGTCAGCTGAGTTAACCATTTAAAAAAAAAAGTGTTCAGTATCCCTGCAACAACAACACGAGCTTACAGAGTTTCTTCCTGAGACTTTTGCTCTGCAGTTGCAGAGTATGAATCTTTGAGACATGGTGTTGTCTCAATTTATGAAAGGCACAGACAACCAGTGACATTAAGCTAAAGTGATGAGCCATCTTGAGTCTCAACAACATGATCACGTAGACCAAATATGTCCTCAGAGCCTACTTCAGCTTTCAGGACTCTGTTTAATAGAGACACTGGGCACTGATGGGCTGCTGAGTTGATGTTAGAGGCCCTTTAAGAGTACCAAAAACACAAATATCATATAAATACAATAAAAACAAAACAAATATAAACAGCAAGTCATATTATACATTTTTTATTAACATAAGATAAAAAAATCCAAACCCTTTTCAGACATAATGTCATTAAATATGTCCTTAAGTGAAGTAAGTTGATAAAAGAGCATTCTGCTTGTGTTAAGTCCAGGACAATCTAATAAAATATGTTTGACAGATAAGGGAATCTTACAGAACATACATAAAGTTGGGTCTTTTCACCTTTAAGCAAAAAAAGCATGGGTCAGTTTTTAATGTTGAAACGATTTCTTTCATTTGAACAACCAAATGCAGCACAGAAGTCCGGCATCATCCATGCATTTGAGGTAAAGGAGCACCGTACAAAGATGGCGGCGGTTTTGACGCATTTTTAGGACCCCAAGGCGACAGCTAGTGTATAGATATCTATGCATCATTCCTTACAAATGCCAGTGGTTTAAGGAAGCAAATCAAAACCGTGCCTGAAATTAACATTGCTCTCCGTTACAAAAAAAAAGAACGAAGAAAACCGACTAAACTTGCAGTGTATGATGTCAGCAAGTCTTTATTAGAGAGAATTAGGATATTAAAATGTCTAAGTGAGTTAGATCATTTAAATTTACCCATTATGGTTAGACTTTTGATCCCGCTCATGTATTACACACTTTTAAGTTTTTTTTTGTTTTTTTTTCAGTTTTAGTGACTTGTCTCAACCTGTTAAGCATTTCAGGAGTTTAGACAGGTGTGGTAAAAAACTAGCTAAGTTAATATTCAGTTACTTACCAACTAGGTTTTGTACATTAGCCACCCTAAACAGCAGAACACAGAGTTGCCTTTACTTCAGTCTGATTTGGACTAATTTAAACCAAAACATATCAATTCATTGTTTGTTTGTTTTTTTTTCCAAATCTTTTTTTTTTTTTTTTTTTTGCTCCAGAGGTCATGAGGTGACATGGGCGTAAATCCCGGAGGGGACGGAGGGGACGGGGGGGACATGCCCCCCCCCCATCCGAGGATTGTCCCCCTCAAAAAATTATTTAAAAAATATCGCACTCTCTATTGTGATAAATATATGTATGTATACCTAAATAATTGTTCAAGTAGAAAAAAAAACGCAAAAAATGCATTTACAAACAGTTGAGTTCCCCCTCCCCTTCCTCACAATGGTTTGACCCACTGCCTGCTTTCCTAGTTCATCTCACCTACACTGCACACACGAGTCAAGTGTGTGGCTGCGGCTCAATTAATGTTCAACTCCATTAAGTAGGGGATTTTATTCACTTTAAATAAAGCGATTCTCTTTAAAGTAGTTGATGCAGACTCATTCATAAATTAGTTGCGGCAAAAATGCTGATTACCGATAATAGCACCCCTAAAAAGGGGCTAGCCTCGCCCATGGATTAAAATACTTCTTATCTATTTAACGTTAGCTTGTTTACAATAGCTTGTTGCTAAAAGAAAATTGGTGTGACTAAAGGTTAAATGTATTTCTATGAAGGGATTGTTAGACTGTCCCTTCGGAGGAAGCATACAATGTAGATCCATAAGCAGATGTCTGCACTATTATGTTTTATGTCTATACTGTAGGTGCATCCCAAATCACATTCTTATGCAATACGCCTTTTTGTAGTCTAAATAGTGTGAGAATTGTTCATATTGAAAATGTTGGACACTTCATGCTCTTAACTGTTGCAGAAACAGGGTGGAGCTGCAGGCACTGATGTTTAATGACAAAAACCTTGACATGAGATGACCGATGACAAGACATCTTACAAATGTCTTCTACATTAGCCCATGTTGTATGATTTTATTTTTTAATGTTTAAAAAAAATGACCATATTCTGCTAAAGCTAGGGATGTCACATTACATGCACGTGATGCCAATTGGCATAAACTTGGAAATGACTTATACTTCCAGTTAGTAAAGAACTGTTGTGTTTGAGACGGTACTACAATTCTAAAATTCATACTATAGGTCAGGGGTTCTCAACCTTTTGCAAGCTGGGAACCCCAAAAGCAGGTTTATTGCAGTTGCCCCCATCTATAGATAGATAGATAGATAGATATTGTTATCATGAGTAGTAGTAGGCCTATTATCATGAGTAGTAGTAGGCCTATTATCATTACTAGGCAATTGCTATATCATTATATGAGGTTACATGCTTTATTATTGTTATTATTAATAGGCCTAATAGTAGGCATATCATCTGCATTTTTTACAGAAGCTTGCAGGTAGGTGATGTTAATGTGAGACCTGAGCCTGCTTTCCCTTGCAAAGATCCTCAATTCTTGGCTCAATGTCACAAATCATCCTTGATTTGTGCATGATTGCGGTATTTCGTTTTGAGTGCAGTTATTTTTGAGAATCCTGCCTAACACAAATATGTTGACGTGAAAGGAAGGAGAATCTTCAAGGCGATGTCACAGAGCTCAGGGTATTCCTGCATCAATGCTGCCCAGAATGACGAAAGAGGGCAGGAGCTAAAGAGTTCCTTCAGTCTACTGTCACTCTTCAGCTCAATAAGCTGTTCCTGCATATCAATTGATAGCTCGTTTGCTGTGCACACAAAACGGATCTCGAACCCACGCAAAAGAGCTATAACCCTCTTTAAAGTACGTCGCAAATTGTTTTCTCATTGCTGACAGGTGCTCAGACGCTGATTGAAATAGGGAGGAGAAATCGTGTGACGTGCCTGCATCAGTGATAAAGTCTGCAAGGCTGGGGAACATGTCGCAGTTCCCTTGACTGATGCGGCCATGCCAGAGGTCTAGTTTTTGTGTGAAGGTGTGCACTTTGTCTGCAAGGAGCAAAATATGAGTTTCATGGCCTTGCAAAGACAGGTTGAGGCCATTCAAGCGGTCAGATATATCGACCAAATAGGACAGAGACGCAAGCCACATAGTGTCATCCAGATGCTTTGCCAGAACAGATTTGATTTCTGTCAGAATCCTACAGGTACTCTCGTAGCTCATACAACCGCTGTAACACCCTGGAGAGCCAGCAAACTTCAGTGTTTAAGTGTTTCCGTATTTAAACATGTTTGTGTGTGTGTGGCTGCGTGCGTGTGAGCATTTCTTTACAAAGACAACTAAACATTTTCTTTTTAGAAGTTGGTCATTTAGATGTTAAACAACAAAGACACCCAAGAAAACAGCCCTGATCTTGTCTTTTCAGTCATATTTCGATATGTTTACAAGACAGCAAACATAATAAATAAATAAATAAGAAGTAGGCCTACACTCGGGTTTTACAGTTCAAGTCACTTATATTTTAGACGAAATATTGACTGTTTTGGTCTATTTTAGCAGCGAAACTAGATCTGATGAATCCAAACAAAGATCACAGCATAGCGCGTCTCACAGCAACACTCAATCGTGTTTTGAATGATTCAGTGATTTGAACGAATCGGTTGAGTCAAAGATTCAATGACCCATTCACAAACATCTGTCTCATTCTTGATGAATCGGCAGTTTGAACGAATCGTTTGAATGAAAGACTCAATGACTCGCTTAATAAAACCGCTTATCACCTGTATTTCTGCACTCACTATGTTGAGAACCACTGCAGGTACATAGTACATTGGGACACAGCCTAACTTTTTTTGGTACTTTTGCTATAACATGACAAGAATTCATCCTGGTTACTGAAGTACTGTATGGGTCACTCCATCTTAGAAATTTTCAAAGGATTTGTTCCCACAGTGCACTGTAGTGTGGTGGAAGAAAGCTTAAAAAGTATGTTTCATTACCACTGCAATTTACAGGAACAACTTTTTTTCCCAAATGTAATCAGAGCAATCGATTGCACTCACACTGTCATAAAAAGCCCATTCAAGAATGAATTTGCTTATATCAGCAGAAAACATCTTCACTCTATCAATGTGCAAATTAGCTGTAATGTGTAAATGGGCCTAAGATGGTGTTGATCAGCTCGTGATTGATTCAGTCTGAGGAACAGTGTTGGAACGCTCCGTTTGCAGCATGATGGCAGGTTTCTTAGAAAAGATAAGACATTTAATACTGGGCTTATACTGCCTGTGTGAATAAATATATAAAGAAGATTGGATAAAGCCAAATCTTGCTTTATTTGCTCGTAGTATGGAGAAATATTTTGGATATATACGGTATGAATGTAAAGGCAAATATTAAAAAAAAAGTCAAATTTATTATATATTAATATATTAATGATTAATTTATTAATTTATATTTAAATAAAATAATACTTTTAATTAAGTACTAACTCTACAGGATCACATACTTTTGCCTCTCACAAATATATAATATTGGAACATTTTCCTGAAGAATAATAAAAATGTAATGTTTTTTTTTTTTTTTTTAATAATTTCATGTCCTGACAGTTAAATTGATTGTATAAATACAATAATGCCACTGTTTTGGTTAATGTGATGTGTTCACTTATGCTGGTGTTATAGCTGGCTTAGTTCATAACTTTATCCATTAATACATCATCATAAGATATGTATTTAATATGGGCAAATTTAGTACTGCTCAGTAGTATGTACTATAGATCTGTAATCATGAAGTCTGAATAGCAGTGTACACTGTTTAGGTAACTAAGAATATAATTCATGCCTGTATAAAAAAATTAATGGCATGTTTTAACGGATGTATGGTACATTATAACTTCACATCACAAGGATTTACATACAAGCCCCCAGACTGCAATGCATGTTGGTACAGAAGCAGGTCTTAAATCCAGGATCATTAAATACTGGCCTGAAACATTTTTCAAATATTTTAAAATTACATAAAATCTGAAAAAGGAAATGTTGTTTAATATATATACTGTGTGTGCGTGCATGTGTGTGTGTGTGTGAGATTGTCTGTGAAATTTGAATGTTGAAATCCATTATTAATACATTATTAATGTCAACCGTTGTAATTAGCCTTGTCAGTGTGTGATGTGAAGCAGCAAGTGACTGTATAAGGGTCAAGAGTTAGGAAAATGTAATAAGGAGTGAGTCTGGGGGTCTGAGCACCATATAAACTTTAATTGTCCGATACAGATTTCATCAATGCAAATCTTAGAGATTGTGTATTCTCGGCAATGGTATTGTCATAGCCAAAATATTTTACTGATCCTAAATAACAATTACAGTATAGTTCAGGTAAAGGATATATAGATGTGTCTAACTGTTTTTTTATCTACTGTTTTAAAGCTTGAAATCCAAAAACGGGTTATTGTTCCTACAATCTCTTGGACCTTTTAGAAAACAGATTACATTTATTTGGTTTAGACATCATTTTCATATGTATACAGCATTTCTGATTGAAGAGCATCTCCTTAAACTCCAACAGAGAGAGAGATATTGCTACTTTACGAACATCTAAACAATGCAAATTTATTATTGTTATATTCCTCATATTAAAATATATGGGCATAAGTATGTGGACAGCTGATCATTTTAGAATCTCTCTCTCTCTCCCTATTTCTCTCTCTCTCTCTCTCTCTGTCACAACCGGGGTGGAAGGAGACAGACCCGTACGCAGGATAGCTTCAAATGATGGGGGTTTAATAAATAAAGAAGACAAAGACAAAATAACGATAACTGAAACAATACTAATGACGACATTTAACAAAGACTAAACATGACGAGGGGTACACGTAACTAATGATTCCGCGCTGCATTCAGCAATGCGGCTCACTTAAATACAATTAAGACAATGACAACATTAGGAACAGGTGAAGAAACAGGGAGGAGCAGACGAAGGTGGGGCAGACACGTGACAACAACAATAGCACATGGCCAAAAGTCCGGGCTGAATCATGACACTCTCTCTCTCTCTCTCTCTCTCTCTCTCTCTCTCTCTCTCTCTCTCTCTGTGTCTCATGTTACTGTCTGACTGTCATCCCAACACCATACCACAATAATTAATACTAAACGTTAAATGATTCTTGAATTCTATCTACTTCAGTCTAAACTTGCTTTGTTTTGTGTTGGATTATATTTAAGAATAACTTGTTAATAAATAATGTTGTTCTTTATATCTGTGGAAAAACTAGCTCTTAAAATGTTTTTCCCCCCAAACTTGTTCTTCTAAGGAGGGCATGCCTCCCTACTCCCAGCAGCATTGATGAATCCCTCCAGGGAACAATTTACAGGAGTGTACGAGAGACTACACAACACAAAATTACAATATTACTCATAGATATTTCTCAGAGACTGAAAATAAAGTAAAAACAGGGAAGGTTCAAGGGAGGAGAAACAAGAGCAATGAAGCAAAACAAACAAATGGGAGTGGTGGCAGAAAGGTGAAGGCCTAGAAGAAGAACAGACTACAGATCTAATCAATGTAATTCTATAGCTCTGAGAAAAAACACCAGTGAGAGGAAAGGAAAGGATAAGAGACAGATAGACAAACACAAAGATAGAGAGAGAGAGGCTGACAGACTGACCAGAGGGGGAGAGACAGACAGACAAACAGACAGAGATGGGAGAGACAGACAGACGTGCAGACAGGCAGACAGAGGAGGAGAGAAGGACATACAGACAGGCTGGGGGAGAGACAGATAGACAGACATACAGAGCGAGGGGGAGAGACAGACGGTGGGTGGAGACAGGCAGACTGACAAAGCGGGAAAGAGAAGAAAAGTAAGAAAAAGTTGATGATGATGATGATGATGATGATGATGCATCAAATATGAAATATGTGGAAAAACAGGAAGTGGTGAGAGAGACAGAGAGGAAGGAAAAGGACATAGTGTGAAGAAAGTGAAATAATAAAGAAAAAAGTGAAGTATAGGCTGAGGATGGAATGGTGAGAAATAAGAGAGAAACCAAGTGAGGAGAGAGAAAGAGAGACAGAAGAGCACAGGGTCAAAAAAGAAAAGAAAAAAGCAATATAGTTTTTTTTTTTTTTTTAAAAAAGTGAGGAAATAAAAACGGTGAGAAAGGAAACAAAAAGATGAGAAGCAAAGAGAGAAGAAAAACAGAAGAATAAGAGGGAAATAATGAGGGGAAGAGAGACAGAGAAAGAGGGAAAGAGGAAAACTAAGAGAAACAAAGAAAAACAGGAGGAGAAAGGAAACAGAAATAAAGAATTAAAAATGCAGAAATAAAAAGATAGGATGGGAAGGAATCAGAGAGAGAGAGAGAGAGAGAGAGAGAGAGAGAGCAGAGTGTGTCAGTCCAGACATACTGTAGGCAGAGGGAGACTGTATGACTCGGAGGGGGTGTGAGAGGAAGATGTTCTGAATCTCTGAAAAAGGGATTAAGAAAAAAGTAGCGGAAATAGAGTTAGAGTGTAGAGAATAGGTGTGGTTGTGCTAAAAACTAAAACTTGCAAAACAGAGCAGATTACAAATAAATAAATAAATAAATAAATAAATAAATAAGTAAAACAAGAAAAGAACTGCTGAAGCAAACAGTGTTGTAAAATAACTGTTATACACCAACCCGTCACCTCCCATCCAGTGTCCACTACCCTATACCCAGGGAGCTGCTGTGATTGTTTCCTCCCTAACCCCCCACCCCCAATAACCAGCCAGCGGAGTATTTCTATCTATTATTACAGCAGTGACATAAGTATAGCCTGATGAAAGCTGTAGTAGGTTTGTGCAACCTCAACATGTATACATTTAATGTCTTTTGTGTACACATGGTCTATTAAGGTACCCTTTTCTGTAGTTGGAGTTTGTACGTGTTGACTGTATCCATGTTCTTGCATTAATTTCACAATTGTCGATGAAGTAAAAATGTCTTCATTAAAGTCTCCCATGATTATTTTCTGTCCTGGATGCTTCTCCATCTCATCAATAACAAGTAATAGCTGCTGTCGAAACAAATCAGGATTATAAGAATTAGGTCTATACAAAAGTGCCGCAGTCAAACTGAACATGGAATTACAAAGTATAAGCATTCTAAGTTGTAGCGCTCAGGAATAAACAAATCACACTCAATGTTTTCTGAACAATACAATCCAATGCCACCTCCTCGCTGTTGTTTTAATTCAGTATAAAGTGCAGTGCTGTTGTCATAACACTTAGCTCTTGGGTTGTGTGAGAACACATATCCTGGTATCTGTGGTTCTTGGTCATTAACATTTAGCCATGTTTCTGTCAAACAAATACAATCAGCGTTCATCAAAACTGTATGTGACAGGACATCTTGAAAGTGAGCTTTTAGACTTTGCACGTTAAGCAGTGCAATTCTAAACGTACCAAAGGATTTACTGAAACTGTACTTATCCAAATTGATTTTTCTCATGTCTTTCATAGCCAACTCAATTTTGTCATTACAAAATATGACAGATTCTTTAAAGTCCTCAATGATTAATCCACTAAGAGACCTTACATGGCTTAAAGCAACATATGCTTGTCCTGCTGTAAAGATTTTAAGTGAAACAACAGCTTTATCTACCGTGAGTCCTTGTACTTTGTGAACTGTACATGCCCATGCCAATCTGAGTGGAAATTGCCATCTTATGCCACCAGCATTTGTGACTTGGTCTTCTTGTACTTCAATCACAGTTGAATTTGGAAAAAGCATGTGACGTTTTTTGCATCTCTGAACTTTTCCAACAGTTGGATTATCAAACTCCACATGAATAGCGGATGGGAAATCGTCATTATCTTCACCTTTTTTCAGATTTTCACTTATGTGGACAACTGTACCAAAAGCTCCATTGACAAGACCGTCGGCAACATCAATATTTTTCTGTAACATAACCCTTGCTCCAACACCCAAGGAAATGCATTTAGATAGACATGAGTTGAAAACTGTAGCGTGGTATCCAACTTTACGTTGTTTTATTTGTCGCAGCCTTCAATGAATGTATGACAACAGACGATGGTCAACCATAGAGACTTCATCAATAATCAAAATTTGCAGGTTACCTATTTTGATTCGTAAAGCATTTATTTTGTCATCACTAAGCGGTTGATATGGCAATCTGACATTTGCACCAATTGAAAATGTTTTATGAATAGTTGAAGCACCAACATCAAATGCTGCTACTCCTGTTGAAGCTGTTAAAAGCACAGTAACATCATCTGGATTTTCAGACAGCTGACATAACAGTCTGCAAGATTCATAGTGTATTGCCTTAATTAAACGACTTTTTCCTGTGCCTGCTCCACCAGTGATAAACAATCGGATAGGTTCAGGGTTTTGTCCAAGTACTTTTTGTAAACACCAATTATGGACTTTATAGAATATGGCAGATTGTTCCTCATTTAATGATCACATTAAATGTAACGCTTCATCTGTAGGCATTGTGGTGTGGCTTGTTTCTACAGTACAACTAGTTTGTGGGTTTCCTGTAAGATCTGGAATCACTTCCTGACTGTTATCTTCATCAGGAAATACTTTATTCATCATCAGTTCAATACATTCATAACGTTCTCTTTCAGTTTCAGGACATATTGTAGCCCAAGCATCCTCTAAATTTATATCCTGCTCCAAAAGCTGTTTAGCTCACTCTATTTTATCAGAGTCCTTTTCAAACAATTCTCTGTTGCAATCAACAATGAATTTCACAATTTGCATTCCAGAATTAGTTTTTATGCCACCACTGTTGTAGTACTCCTCATATGTCTCATAGTTGCTCGGCTTCAAGTGACTGTCATCATAATGTGGTAGAAAAAGTTGCAGTAATGAATAATAATATTTTTCTGAATCTTTTGTGGGTGAAAATCTAGGATATCTGACAACAGCTGGTTCAGTTTGTGTTATTCGTTTCACATAGCCGCAGTTATTATGGAGCTTAATAACTTCAATTTCTGCATTTTTTTTGTGTGACAAAACTTCCGATTTTGTCAAAACTCTGTACTCAGAACAAAAACTGGCAAGACAAAGATTTTGTAGTGGTTGTTTCTGGGGTCTGTTCTTGTACCTACAAAACTTGTCATCCAAAAAGGGCTTTCATCATCACACTGTTCTTTGTCCACTTTATTCTTAAGCACATGCAAAGGCAAACTCATCTTTACAGGATTTGGTCCTATCGGAATGAAGTGTACTTTACGTGAGCATTCCTTTAAATGCATGACTGTCACTCTGTACACGGCCTCTTGAGCTGAAATTTCTCTGTTGTGTAGATAAACACTTCCCAATTGTTTTAAAGATGCTTTAGCTTCAAGATTTCCATTCATAGCCTCATTTTGTGCACGTTGAAGCAAAAGTCCCATTTCTTGTTCTGCTTTTGTGATGTAGGTAAGTATATAAACTACTACAGAAAAGCCATCTGTGACATACTGAATATCCATATTTCCTTGCCAAGCACACAATAAATCTCTGTTATACTGGTTTACCCAAACATCTTTTGGATTTCGTTTTAAGACAGTGGATTTCTTTTTAGAGCATTTGTTGTATGCTTTTTCAAAGATGCCAATAGATGGAAAGAAATCATCGGTCGAATCAAAAATTAAATCAGAGTTTAAAGCATTTTTGATTTTCTTTATAATTGCATTTGCTGTGTCATCTTCATCTTTCCCTTTAAACTCATCTGCATTAGATGCTCTTGTAATAAAGTTACGGCTAGATGGAGGTCTTGGAAAATTAAAACGACATACTGTATTTTTCTTGCGACATGTTTTTGAATGTCTTGTACTGTGCTTCTGCACACTGTTTACTGCTTCAAAGAGTTCAATATCTTGTTCTGGTGGTGTCTCACAGGTGATATATGTGTCAATGAAATCAGCAACCACAGGATCATTATACGAGTAATACGAGTCAATATCTGTGCTCGGATTGAATGAAAATCATCATTGGGTAGCTGATTGTTTCAGCGTTCTGTGATAGGCTAGTCACAGCACCCCTCCCCTACACACATACAGATGTATTGTGTTGCTGTGTCTCGCTCTGCTCACTCACAGTCACACACAGAACAGTTCTCTGTGTCTCCCTCAGTCACTCGGGTTCGCGGGTCTTTTCCGTTAACGTTTAGGGTTTCTTCAGCTTTTTACTTCGGGTTGTAACGTTAATAATACGTACTTACTAACCAGTAGAGTTCTGGTAAACGTGGGTTCGTTCAGACGTGGTGCTTGCTTGGTAGAATGCGACTCGCATTGCGCCTCTGCCTGTCGGAGATTTTTTTTTCTTTTTTAAACCTTCAGCTGTCTCTAACCAGTAACCAGACACTGAGTGTCTGACACGTTTTTGCTGTATTTATTATTATTTATATTATTTATATTAATAATAGTATATATTATTATTTCATAAAGGTAGTAAGCTAGTGTTATAAATATTACAAATTAATTATTAAGCTACACACACACACACTCACACACACACCTGTTGTGGAAATAAAAAAGAACCAAAAAAATTAATTAAATCACACTAATCATAAAAAAATTAAAAGTTAAAAAAGAAAGTTATGTTGTTCATTACATTTTACTTCATTTGTTTTCATTGTTGCAAAACTTGTTCTGTAATATAGTTAGTTTGCTATCGTGATCAAAACCATTGATCTGAAGCTCAATCCTGATGCTGGGATTCTGATCAACCCATATCAATTGCATGCTTAAAATAACATAGCGGTTAAAACCCTGCCCGTTTCAAGACAAGCCCCGCCCACTTCTGGGTTAGGCCCCACCCACTCCGAGTACAGATACAGATACAGATAATTCATATGGTTAACAGATACAGATACAGATACAGATAATGCTGTACTCGCTCATCCCTATTTGCTATAAATTTCTTCAGGAGACATGAAATATACAGCACAAGTCGCATAAATTTATTTCATAATACTTTTATGTTTTTTTAAGCTTGAGAACAGGCAATAGGCATTAAAAGCCTTGTAAATTACACACTACTTTTTCATTTTAATAAAAAAGTATCATTTCTAGATTCACGTTGCCATCTAAGTACATACATTTTAATAAAAAATTACATGGTAAAACAATGAAGTGTATATGTATAATATTTTGTTTGTAATGCCAGTTTTTAATTTGATGTGTTATTTTTTGCAGATGCCATGGAAAAAGGGGTACCGGAGATCTGAGGTGGCTAAGAGGCGCATGGCTGTTGTCAGCAATGCAGAGCCTCTTGTCAAAAGAGCTGCATATGAGGTTGAGCCTCCTCCCAAAAGTGCTTCATTACCAAATGAGGTTCAGCCTCCTCTCAAAAGTGCTCCAAAAAGACATGAGGTTCAGCCTCCTCTCAAAAGTGCTCCAAAAAAACATTGTCACAAAATAACTGTCATTGAGAAAGTCCATGTGACTGCCAATCAAACTGTCAATGAGAAAGTCCATGTGACTGCCAATGAAGCTGATAAAGTACTGGATGGAGCAGTTATAAGAGGATCGTTCCATCAAGCTGATATGCGATTTGGAAGTACAAGAAACAAGCAGTGTGTGGCTATCAGTTTAACATCTGTACTTCAGCACTGTGTAAAGAATGTTTTGACATGGCAAACCGCAGATTTGGATCATGTACTGAATAAGGGAAATTACCTTTATGTTGTTTTAAAAGATTCTAGAAAAATAAGAAAAGGCCAGAACGAATACATACTGATCCCAGAACTTCCCAGAACATGGACATACTGTGACAAATATTTTGAAATAAAGTATGGTTCATTTTTCGGTGGCTTTATTGATGTTTTTGAGTATGATACAGAAGTGGGAGATTTTGCAATGCCATTTAATGTAGCGGTGGAGCGATCACTGCTTGATTATGATGCTTGTTTGGTTACTATTGCTGCAAATACATGTGCAATTATAAAACAAGGCAATTTATATGCCATAGTAGATTCACATGCAACCAGTTTTATTAATGGCCAACAATACAAGTCTGCAACAAGCTTTGTAGATGGTAGATGGTTCAGCGGAATCGGCCAATTTGGGGCACTTCAGCGCCCCTCAACGTGTTTATGCCCATAACCCCTAAACCCCTGAAACCCCTATGTCCAAATCTCAAGTGCTTTATATCACTGGAATCCTTGGCTCATGACTTAAAAAACGTATATCTCCGATTTCATTTCCGCCCTGAAAATCTTTCCGCTATAGCGCACTTTTATAGCGACCAATCCAGTGCAGTAATATTCTCTGGAGTCTCAATGACAATAATTAGCGAAAAAAAGTCAAAATTTTGATTCAGGGTCCTTAAGGGGCCCCAAAACGTTCGGACTGTGAGGAGCAAGTTTTACTAAAATGGCAATAACTCAAACTTGGGACACATGTGAAAGAGGTCAAACTGAGGTCACAGTTCAAAAACCGCTGCGATTGGCCACTTGGTGGCGCTATAACGGAAAAATCACTAAAAACAGCCCTTTTTAAAAAAAGCCCTCTAGCGCCACCAACAGTCCAAAAACCCAATTTTGTGCTGACTCGTAATGCAAAGTCTCAGAATCAGAATCAGAATCAGAAAGGTCTTTATTGCCAAGTATGTTTTCACATACGAGGAACACACACACACTTACACACATTTACACACACATTTACACACACACTCACTCACACTCGCACACTTACTCACACTCGCACACTCACATACTCACTCACACACTCAGTGAACGTGATAACTGAATAAAAGACAAAACAGAGACGTTTTGCGTCGCACAAGGATTGTAGACTCACCGATATGACTGTTTATTTTGGGGAAAACTGGACAGGTGAGTACCTCACATGACATATATTGTGCAACACGTTGGTAAGCTTTTCTGTATTAGAGACACTAGGTTAGGAGCGGGTGCCACCCTCTGTAACTTGCGGGTCACTTTGTGTATGTGAAAATCCTTTAAGGCCTTAAGCTCCCTAAAGGCCTTAAACGCTTGAACCCGGGAAATGCTGCTTGCAGCTTTAATTAGGGTTCAAGCGCGAAGCGCTGGAAACCTATTGTTTTCGTTAGGATTATTATTATTATTATTATTATTATTATTATTATTATTATTATTATTATTCCGCCCTAGAAACGATCGTGCAGCCCAAATCGTAAGGCCTAAAGAGCTCAAACTTGGTCAGATGGTAGTACTGGTCACAGTTACTCAGGGCCAAAAACTCAGCGGAATCGGCCAATCTGGGGCGCTTCAGCGCCCCTCAACGCGTTTGTGCCCATAGTTCCTAAACCAACAGTCCAAAAACACAATTTTGTGCTGACTTGTAAGGCAAAGTCTCAGAATCAGAATCAGAAAGGTCTTTATTGCCAAGTATGTACCGATATGACTTTGTTTATTTTGGGGAAAACTGGACAGGTGAGTACTTCACATGACATATATTGTGCAACATGTTGGTAAGCTTTTCTGTATTAGAGACACTAGGTTAGGAGCGGGTGCCACACTCTGTAACTTGCGGGTCACTTTGTGTATGTGAAAATCCTTTAAGGCCTTAAACTCCCTAAAGGCCTTAAACGCTTGAACCCAGGAAATGCTGCTTGCAGCTTTAATTAGGGTTCAAGCGCGAAGCGCTGGAACACTATTGTATTCGTTCTGATTATTATTATTATTATTATTATTACTATTATTAGGGTTCAAGCGCGAAGCGCTGGAACACTATTGTATTCGTTCTGATTTTTAGGGGTTCAAGCGCGAAGCGCTGGAAACCTATTGTTTTTGTAAGGATTTTTATTAGGGGTTCAAGCGCGAAGCACTGGAAACCTATTGTTTTCGTTAGGATTTTTATTAGGGGTTCAAACGTGGTGTGCAGTGTCTTTGTCCAAGGTGCCTTGAGTGTATGTAAGGACATTGGCGTGTCTCAAAAAACATCGCCGCCATCAGCCAATGAAGTTTGAGCACCAATTAGACAAGGTTAATGGAGGCCTATCGGAATGAAACTCGGTGGGCATGTTCGAAACGTGGTCCTAGAGGTCTGTAAGAAATTTGAAAGAAATCGGCCACTAGTTGGCGCTAAAGACTTTTTACGCCACTGTAATCACGTAGTGCTTAATAAGGCCTTAAACGCTTGAACCCGGGAAATGCTGCTTGTTATTATTAGTTATTATTATTATTATTATTATTCCGCCCTACAAACGATCGTGCAGCCCAAACCGTAAGGCCTAGAGAGCTAAAACTTGGTCAGATGGTAGTACTGGTCACAGTTACTCAGGCCCAAGGACTCAGCGAAATCGGCCAATAGGGGGCGCTTCAGCGCCCCTCAACGCGTTTGTGCCCATAACTCCTAAACCGTATATCCAAATCTCAAGTGCTTTATATCATTTGATAGGTGTCCACATATTGAACAACTTTGCCTCTTGGAGCAATGCTGTCAATCAAATTGTTCATTAATTATTCTTAATAAGGTGAAAAACCTACTTTTGCAAACTAGTCCTAGGTTTTTCGCCTGATCGAGACCAATCCAGTGCAATAATATTCTCTGGAGTCTCAATGTCAATAATTATCGAAAAAAGTGTGAATTTTGATTCATCGTCACTAAGGGGCCCCCAAATGTTCGAACAGTGTTGGAGAAAACTTTTGCTAAAATGGCAATAACTCAAGAACCAAATGAGCTATCAACACCAAACTTGGGACACATGTGAAAGAGGTCACACTGAGGTCACAGGTCAAAAACCGCGGCGATTGGCCACTTGGTGGCGCTATGACAGAAATATCACTAAAAACAGCTCTAACTATGCAAGTGTTGGTCTGATTGACTTCAAACGTGGTGTGCAGTGTCTTTCTCCAAGGTGCCTTGAGTGTATGTAAGGACATTGGCGTGTCTCAAAAAACATGGCCGCCATCAGCCAATGAAGTTTGAGCACCAAGTAGACAAGGTTAATGGAGGCCTATCGGACTGAAACTCGGTCAGCATGTTCGACACGTGGTCCTAGAGGTCTGTAAGAAATTTGAAAGAAATCGGCCACTAGTTGGCGCTAAAGAGTTTTACGCCACTGTAATCACGTAGTGCTTTATAAATACACACAATATTGATATCATTTGATAGGTCTCCACATACTGAACAACTTTGCCTCTTGGACCAATGCTATCAATCAAATTGTTCATTAATTATTCTTAATAAGGTGAAAAACCTACTTTTGCGAACTAGTCCTAGGTTTTTCGCCTGATCGAGACCAATCCAGTGCAGTAATATTCTCTGGAGTCTTAATGTCAATAATTATCGAAAAAAAGTGGAACTTTATCCTTTGGCTTGCCATTAAAGGACTATTTATGAAATGGGTGTGGCAAAAAATAATTCAAAGCCTATAACTCATAAACGAAAAGACTAATTTATACGACCCTCATTGAGCACATGTGACATATGACCTTTAACAATCATGCCAAGTTTTATCTTGATCGGACGATAGGTGGGGCTGTAATTGGCAAAAAGCTGCACACCATGTATTTTCAATGGACTGCGTTGGCTGTAAATGGGCTTTTCCATTACTGATATAACTGTGTGATGTGAGCAGTACGATGCAAGTGAGCTGTGTGATGTCAGCAGTGTAATATAAATGAGCTGTGTGATGCCAGTGAGCTGTGTGATGCCAGTAAGCTGTGTGATGCCTGTGACCTGTGCACTGTGATGAAATTGAGCAGTGTTATATAAGTAACCTGTGTAATGAAAGTGAGCTGTGTGATGCAAGTTAGCTGTGTAATGTAAATGAGCAGTGTAATACAAGTGACCTGTATAATATAAGTGAATAATGTGATGTGCACTATAATTGTTGAAAAGATATATAAACCATGTATTTCCAATGGATTGCATTAGCTATAAAAACCACTAGATGGCAGCAGGGGATCACTCGTTGGCTCATTCTATTCAGCATCTGTTTTTCCCTAGGAATTTATACTTAAACATTTTAAAATCATCTTCATATCATTTGTTAGGTCTAGGTTTTCTGAACCACTTTGCTTGTACAATCAGTGCTGTAAATCAAATCATTCATTAAGTATATAACAAATATGTATATTTAAAAATCTACTTTTGCAAGTTCTATAAGTTTTTTACTCAATGTCTATGAAATAAGTTCAGTAAAATTCCTTAAATGCTTGAACCCCGGGAAATGCTGCTTGCAGCTTTAATTATTATTATTATTATTCCGCCCTACAAACGATTGTGCAGCCCAAACCGTAAGGCCTAGAGAGCTCAAACTTGGTCAGATGGTAGTACTGGTCACAGTTACTCAGGCCCAAGGACTCAGCGAAATCGGCCAATAGAGGGCGCTTCAGCGCCCCTCAACGCGTTTGTGCCCATAACTCCTAAACCGTATTTCCAAATCTCAAGTGCTTTATATCATTGGACTCCTTGGCTCATGACTTAAAAAACGTATATCTCCGATTTCATTTCCGCCATTAAAATTTTTTCACTATAGCGCATTTTGTCCGAAACCTACTTTTGTGAACTAGTCCTAGGTTTTTCGCCTGATCGAGACCAATCCAGTGCAGTAATATTCTCTGGTGTCTTTCTGTCAATAATTATCGAAAAAAAGTGGAACTTTATCCTTTGGCTTGCCATTAAAGGATTATTTATGAAATGGGCGTGGCAAAAAATAATTCAAATCCTATAACTCATAAACGAAAAGTCTAATTTATACGACACTCATTGAGCAGATGTGACATATGACCTTTAACAATCATGCCAAGTTTTATCTTGATCGGACGATAGTTGGCGCTGTAATTGGCAAAAAGCTGCACACCATGTATTTTCAATGGACTGCGTTGGCTGTAAATGGGCTTTTCCATTACTGATGTAATTGCATATAGGTTACAAATAATGGAGTGAGTAATGTGTGTTAATTGAGTAATGTGACATAAGTGAGTAGTGTGATGCAAGTGAGCAGTGTGACGCAAGTGAGCAGTATGACACAAATGAGCAGTGTGAGGCAAGTATGCTGTGTGAGGCAATTGAGCTGTGTGATGCAAGTAAGCTGTGTGATTTAAGTGTGCTGTGTGATGTAATGTGGTCAGTGTAATGTGAGCTGTGTAATGTAATTGAGCAGTGTGTTGTAAGTCAGCTGTGTCATGCAAGTCAGGTGTGTGATGTAAGCGAGATGTGTAATATAAGGGAGCTGTATTATATAAGTGAATAATGTGATGTGCACTATAATTGTTGAAAAGATATATAAACCATATATTTCCAATGGATTGCATTAGCTATAAATGGTCTTTATCATAATTGATCTAGATGCGTAAAGTCTAGAAAACATCAAATCTGTTTCCACATGTCTTTAAAAGCCTGAAAGGCCCTAAAGTCTTGAAAGGCCCTAAAGTCTTGAAAGGCTTTAAAGTTTTGAAAATCCTTTAAGGCCTTAAACTCCCTAAAGGCCTTAAACGCTTGAACCCCGGGAAATGCTGCTTGCAGCTTTAATTAGGGGTTCAAGCGCGAAGCCCTCACAGTTCAAAAACCATGGCGATTGGCCACTTCGTGGCGCTATAATGGAAAAATCACCAAAAACAGCCATTTTTAAAAAAAAAAGCTCTCTAGCGCCCCCAACAGTTTAAAAACCCAATTTTGTGCTGACTTGTAAGGCAAAGATTCTGATTCTGGTTCTGACTCGGAGTGGGTGGGGCCTAACCCGGAAGTAGGCAGGGCTTGTCTTGAAATGGGCGGGGCTTTAACCGGTAATAATTAATTTGTAATATTTATAACACTAGCTTACTACCTTAATGTTTTTATGAAATACAGCAAAAACGTGTCAGACACACAGTGTCTGGTTACTGGTTAGAGACAGCTGAAGGTTTAAAAAAGAAAAAAAATCTCCGACAGGCAGAGACGCAATGCGAGTCGCATTCTACCAAGCAAGCACCACGTCTGAACGAACCCACGTTTACCAGAACTCTACTGGTTAGTAAGTACGTATTATTAACGTTACAACCCGAAGTAAAAAGCTGAAGAAACCCTAAACGTTAAGGGAAAATACCCGTGAACCCGAGTGACTGAGGGAGAGACAGAGAGCTGTTCTGTGTGTGACTGTGAGTGAGCAGAGCGAGACACAGCAACACAATACATCTGTATGTGTATAGGGGAGGGGCGCTGTGACTAGCCTATCACTGTAGGGGAGGGGCGCTGTGACTAGCCTATCACAGAACGCTGACAAAATACTCGTTTCAGCCAAGTATCCGGCTCATCTCTAATGGATATGACTTTGTTTATTTTAGGGAAAACTGGACGGGTGAGTACTTCACATGACATATGTTGTGGCACCCTCTGTAGCATGACATATGTAGCATGACATGACATATATTGTCATGTCAATCCAAAGGCCTTAAACGATTGATCCCGGGAAATGCTGCTTGCAGCTTTAATTATTAGGGTTCAAGCGCGAAGCGCTGGAAACCTATTGTTTTTGTTAGGATTTTTTTTATTATTATTATTATTATTATTCCGCCCTAGAAACGATCGTGCAGCCCAAACCGTAAGGCCTAGAGAGCTCAAACTTGGTCAGATGGTAGTACTGGTCCCAGTTACTCAGGGCCAAGGACTCAGCAAAATCGGCCAATCTGGAGCGCTTCAGCACCCCTCAACGCGTCTGTGCCCATAACTCCTAAACCGTATGTCCCAATCTCAAGTGCTTTATATCATTGGAATCCTTGGCTCATGACTTAAAAAACGTATATCTCCGATTTCATTTCGGCCATTAAATTTTTTCGCTATAGCGCATTTTGTCCGAAACATACTTTTGCTAACTAGTCCTAGGTTTTTCGCCTGATCGAGACCAATCCAGTGCAGTAATATTCTCTGGAGTCTCACTGTCAATAATTATGGAAAAAAAGTCGAAATTTTGATTCAGGGTCCTAAAGGGCCCCCAAAACGTTTGGACTGGGAGGAGCCAGTTTTACTAAAATGTCAATAACTCAAGAACTAAATGAGCTATCAACACCAAACTTGGGACACATGTGAAAGAGGTCAAACTGAGGTCACAGTTCAAAAACGTTGGCGATTGGCCACTTGGTGGTGCTATAACAGAAAAATCACTAAAAACAGCCCTTTTTAAAAAAAAAACACTCTAGCGCCACCAACAGTCCAAAAACCCAATTTTGTGCTGACTTTGTTTATGTGACTTGAGGGTCACTCGTTTTGCAATCTGGGTGCTTGTGTTTCTTCGCTTTATGGGTATGACTTTGTTTATTTTAGGGAAAACTGGACAGGTGAGTACTTCACATGACATATATTGTGGCACCCTCTGTAACTTGCGGGTCACTTTGTGTATGTGAAAATCCTTTAAGGCCTTAAACTCCCTAAAGGCCTTAAACGCTTGAACCCGGGAAATGCTGCTTGCAGCTTTAATTAATGTGCTTGCTAAAGCATCATTATTGTTATTCTGCATACTTATTATTATTATTATTATTATTATTAATGGTGCTTGCTAAAGCAACATTCTTGTTCTCTTGCATACTTATTAATGGTGCTTGCTAAAGCAACATTTTTGTTCTCTTGCATACTTATTAATGTGCTTGCAAAGCACATTCTTGTTCTCTTGCATACTTATTAATGGTGCTTGCTATAGCAACATTCTTGTTCTCTTGCATACTTATTAATGGTGCTTGCAAAGCATCATTATTGTTATTCTGCATACTTATTATTATTATTATTATTAATGGTGCTTGCTAAAGCAACATTCTTGTTCTCTTGCATACTTATTAATGGTGCTTGCAAAGCATCATTATTGTTATTCTGCATACTTATTATTAATGGTGCTTGCAAAGCATCATTATTGTTATTCTGCATACTTATTAATGGTGCTTGCAAAGCAACATTATTACTATTGTGCTGGACAAAACTTCGGTGCATAACTTGTCTCGCAGCTTTTGTCCTAGACCCATGAATCATGTGTCAAATCGACCGGCTCAGTGAGGAGAGGTGTGCTATGACTTTTATAAGCGATCCGAGTACCGGTACTTCTGGTACCGGGTCTCAAATGCCTTTTTTCCCATAGACTCCCATTATAAACTTTGGAGGTTTATAACTCGGCAAGCTTTCAAACTATCTACACCAAACTCGGCCAGCTCCTTTAGGGTGATACTCTGAACAAACGGTGTACCGACTGGCCTTCCGGTTGTGCCGCAGCCCCGCCCCCAAAATATGCAAAATCAAAAAACATTTTACAACATGGACATTTGACATATCAAAACACTCACAACAATGAGGGGAACTTCCTCACGTGTAATTGATAACGTCACGTGATGTCACGTGTAGCCCTGCCCCCAAAATAAGCGAAATCAAAAAGTTAGCACAACATGGACATGTCATATATCAAAACACTCAGCCCGATGAGAGGAACTTGCCACGTGCAAGCACCATTCACATTTTCTTCAGGAAATGTACATTCTAGTTATTAATGGTGCTTGCAAAGCATCATTATTGTTATTCTGCATACTTATTATTATTAGGGTTCAAGCACGAAGCGCTGGAAACCTATTGTTTTTGTTAGGATTATTATTATTATTATTATTATTATTATTATTATTATTATTATTATTATTATTCCGCCCTAGAAACGGTTGTGCAGCCCAAACCGTAAGGCCTAGAGAGCTCAAACTTGGTCAGATGGTAGTACTGGTCACAGTTACTCAGGGCCAAAATCTCAGCGGAATCGGACAATCTGCGCCCCAAAATGCGTTTGTGCCCATAGGTCCAAAAACCCAATTTTGTGCTGACTTGTAAGGCAAAGTCTCAGAATCAGAATCAGAATCAGAATAGTCTTTATTGCCAAGTATGTTTTCATACTGCGTTTTGCTTCGCACGAGGATTGTAGACTCACCGATATGACTTTGTTTATTTGTCACTTTGTGTATGTGAAAATCCTTTAAGGCCTTAAACTCCCTAAAGGCCTTAAACGCTTGAACCCGGGAAATGCTGCTTGCAGCTTTAATTATTATTATTATTATTATTATTATTATTATTATTATTATTATTATTATTATTATTATTATTAATGGTGCTTGAAAAGCATCATTATTATTATTCTGCATACTTATTAATGGTGCTTGAAAAGCATCATTATTGTTATTCTGCATACTTATTATTATTAATGGTGCTTGAAAAGCATCATTATTGTTATTCTGCATACTTATTATTATTCTTCCGGACACTTTTTCGGCGCGTAACTTATCCCGCAGCTTTTGTCCTAGACTCATGAATGAGGTGTCAAATCGACCGGCTCATTGAGGACAGGTGTGCTATGACTTTTATAAGCGTTCGGAATTCCGGAATTCCCGCTACGGAAGCTCAAAGGGTTTTTTTTTCCCATAGACTTGAATGGGGAATTCTTAAAATTCTTTTGTTCTCTCTGTAGATGTAAAGCACACTCTCAATACATGTAACTATCAACTCCACACTATCAATCCAATGTTTCCACAAGTATTGGCCCCCAGTCAATACTCTTTTGTCCAAAAGTATTGGCACCCCACCGGGTATTCACGTGACGTCACGTGTAGCCCCGCCCCCAAAATACTGTTCTATGCAGTATAATAATAAGTAGAATTCGATAATGACTGTAGTTTTTACATGAAATGTCAAAACACTTAGTAGTCACTTTTGTCCAAAAGTACTGGCACCCCACCGGGTATTCACGTGACGTCACGTGTAGCCCCGCCCCCAAAATAAGCAAAATCAAAAATTTTGCACAACATGGACATGTCATATATCTAAAAACTCAGCCCGATGAAGGGAACTGCCTCACGTGTGTTTTGGTCACGTCACGTGACGTCACGTGTAGCCCCGCCCCCAAAATAAGCGAAATCAAAAAGTTAGCACAACATGGACATGTCATATATCAAAACACTCAGCCCGATGAGGGGAACTGCCTCACGCGTGTTTTGGTCACGTCACGTGACGTCACGTGTAGCCCCGCCCCCAAAATAAGCGAAATCAAAAAGTTAGCACAACATAGACATGTCATATATCAAAACACTCAGCCCGATGAGGGGAACTGCCTCACGCGTGTTTTGTTGACGTCACGTGACGTCACGTTAAGCCCCGCCCCCAACGTAAGCGAAATCAGAAAGTTAGCACAACATAGACATGTCATATATCAAAACATTCAGCACGATGAGGGGTACTGCCTCACGCGTGTTTTGGTAACGTCACGTGACGTCACGTGTAGCCCCACCCAGAAAATAAGCGAAATCAAAAAGTTAGCACAACATGGACATGTCATATATCAAAACACTCAGCCCGATGAGGGGAACTGCCTCACGCGTGTTTTGTTGACGTCACGTGACGTCACGTTAAGCCCCGCCCCCAACGTAAGCGAAATCAGAAAGTTAGCACAACATAGACATGTCATATATCAAAACACTCAGCACGATGAGGGGTACTGCCTCACGCGTGTTTTGGTAACGTCACGTGACGTCACGTGTAGCCCCGCCCAGAAAATAAGCGAAATCAAAAAGTTAGCACAACATGGACATGTCATATATCAAAACACTCAGCACGATGAAGGGAACTTGCCATGTGCAAGCACCTTTCACATTTTCTTCAGGAAATGTACATTCTAGTTATTATTATTATTCTTCCGGACACTTTTTCGGCGCGAAACTTGTCCCGCAGCTATTGTGCTAGACCCATAAATGAGGTGTCAAATCGACCGGCTCATTGAGGAGAGGTGTGCTATGACTTTTATAAGCGATCAGAATTCCAGAATTCCCGGTACGGAAGCTCAAAGGGGTTTTTTTTCCCATAGACTTGAATGGGGAATTCTTAAAATTCTTTTGTTCTCTGTAGATGTAAAGGAGACTCTCAATACATGTAACTATCAACTCCACACTATCAATCCAATGATTCCAAAAGTATTGGCCCACAGTCAATACATTTACCACACACCTATCTATCTATCTATCTATCTATCTATCTATCTATCTATCTATCTATCTATCTATCTATCTATCTATTGTTCATTCAACATTAAGAATTGCATGTACTGCTGTATGCAGTATAATAATAAGTAGAATCCCATAATGACTGCAGTATTGACATGAAATGTCCAAACCTTCAGTAGCCGCTTTTCGCGGTGACATCTGGTGACGGCACTCGACACCACGTGACGTCACGTGTAGCCTTGCCCCCAAAATAAGCGAAATCATAAATTTTGCACAAAATGGACGTGTCATATATCAAAACACTCAGCCCAATGAGGGGAAGTGCCTCACGTGTGTTTTGGTCACGTCACGTGACGTCACGTGAAAATCAAAAATGAGCACAACATGGACATATGACATGTCAAAACACTCAGCACAGTGAGGGGAAGTGCCTCACATGTATTCTGGTGTGAAAATCAAAAATTAGCACAGCATGGACATGTGACATATCAAAACACTCAGCACGATGAGGGGACCTTGCCACGTGCAAGCACCATTCACATTTTCTTCAGGAAATGTACTTTCTAGTTTTCTGTGTTGTTGCCTCTGTGTACTGGAAGCGAATGACACTAAAATTTCTTGTTTGAGCAAAAATACTTTTCAATAAGCTTCCTTCTGATTCTGATTCCGATTCTGATAGTGGAAGCTTTTTCTGGGGGGTGGGGGTGGGGCTTCATGTGGTTGCATAGCAAGAGGAGACGCGTTTCATAAACAGCGAGATAGTTAACGATTCACAGCTTTACTTTTTGTTTTAAACCTTGTCCTTGTATACAATACTAAAGCTCTTATTTGAGCTTGAGAGACAAATTTACGTTTCAGGACGGACACTAAAAACATACAAAATGGAGGTAGGATAAGAAACATTTGCTAACACTTGATTATACAACACTTTTGGATAGTTAGACTGATCCACCATCAGAACAGATCCTGACCTCCCTGAGGCCCTAAGCAAAATTCTGTTAAGGGGCCCTCCTACCTCATTATTTACTGTTGCCCTTGGGCGTTTATTCATGCGAATGTTCACGCAAAAAATTGTTGTGTGACAGATAGGCCAAGAGATGCACTGGCAGCACTGCACAGCTAATTTAGCTAGTCAGATAGAGACTAGAGACAGAATCACATCAACTTAACTTTACTGTTATTTGCTCTTGCTGACATCAAACTTGAAGAAAACACAAGTTTACCTGATTGCTGTTCTCGCATTTCACTCACATTTTGTTTCTTTTTTCTCTTTTCATGGCCAGATGGATAGCTCCGCTTTATATTGTCATCTACACAGTAAACATTAACATGCTCTGTAAAATGAGGCAGGGGGAGGTAAAGCCTTACGTAATTTGTGTAGTGAGCATATAGGGCTGATTGGCTCAAGTTTCAAGATTTTTATTTGTCACATACACAATTATATAGAGCATATATAACTAGCAGTGAAATGTGAATCAGGTCCGCTCCATGGACAGTGCAATTATTAAAAAATACAACACAGATTAAAAAATACAACACAGAGTGAAATAAAAGTAAACAATAAAAATATAACAATAAAATATAAAAGAAGATGTATACTGTGGAATTACATATAGAATAAAAGATAGTGTGCATGAAAGTAAACTGTAGTCATAAATATTGAGATACACAGGGATGTACAAAAAGCAATGTGCATATGTGCATTATACTTTAGTCTTAAATATTATGATACACAGGAATGTGCAAGAGGCAAATGTGCAAACAGGCTGACACATACAGTATGTCAATGTGAGGTAGTGAATGATGAATATCTTACTGATAAAGTGAATATTAAGTGGAGACATGAAGATTTTAAGAGGCTGGTTTTGAGTTTAGGAGCCTGATGGCCTGGGGGAAGAAACTCCTCCTAAGTCTCTCGGTTTTTGCCATCAGGCTACGGAAGCGCTTACCAGATGGCAGCAAAGAGAAAAGTATGATCCCTAATTCGTAACAATTTAAATGTTTTATATGTAGTGATCCTGTATAAATCAATCTATAACCAATATAAATCATCTTCAAATGCTCTGTATATGTCTAAATGGCCCTAAAGCCTGACATAGAGGTAAACTATTTTGTTAATTGTGAAATGGATTGAATGTTTCTCTATTTTAAAACATTTCCTTTTAAAACTACTCAGAGTTGAAATGTTTCATATAAAAAGTTTAACATTTAAGGTTTTCTCTACCAAGACCACCAAGTGAGACCAAGACTGTTGTCAGAAACACCATCAACTGCTCAGAGGACAAAGCAGTGATGGGAACCAAAAAAAAAAACCTTTACTGTTTTAATGTTCTCGGCTTTATAGAAAACCATTCGACCGATTAAAGCAACTTAGAATGGCTAATTACTAGGTAACTACTGTCGACTTCTGTTTTCATGTTTTATTTTTCAAACAAAATAAACAAACAAATAAAAAAAATTATAAACTGGGATGAACTTAGGTATGAATTCTCAGGATGCTGTTTAAATCTATCTATCTATCTATCTATCTATCTATCTATCTATCTATCTATCTATCTATCTATCTATCTATCGTATACCAATTAATGACAATAGTGAATCCCATTGCGATTTTAGGATTTCAAAAAATTGTATTGAAACTCATCACCAACACATTAGTATACTATATGTACTCTGACACCTGAGTAAAACTGATGACACATTAATGTGTTTCCCAAGCAACATTCTGTGATTAGTGTCTTGAAGCAATTTATTAAATGTAGTTTTGTGGTCTTACTTAAATAAATCCTCATATAAGCAAATCAACCTCAACGTCACTGGTCACCGTTACAGGATTCCAATTGTATCCATGCATTCAGAGAAACAGAAAATTAGCTTGCAATTTGTTTTTATGTGCTCTTGGTGTAGGGGAACTCCCAGAAGCCAAAGTTGGAAGCGCATTCATATGAAACATTGGAGATGGAGTTCCAGGATGTGTTGAATGAACTGGAAGGAGAGACAAGTCTGGCGAAGTTCAGAGTAGAATATGAAAAGCTAATCACAACCTTGAAGAAATCACATGAGAATGAAAAGAGGCTGATGACAAAATGTCGAGAGCTGAAAGCAGAGATAAGCGCTAACTCTGTCAAAGTGGTGACGGCGCTGAAGCTATCTCATGAGGACCAGACCACCATTATTTCACTAAAAAAGGTGTAGTATGAGTAATGAGCATTAGGTGTAAAAATGCTGCTTATAATGCAAATTTAACAAAAATAACAAATCAACAAATCATTGACTAGCTCTAAAGTCTAAAACAGCCTTCGCACTGCACATGACAAACGGACATGACTGTTGGATTTCGCACGGAATGTGCAATATGATCGTGTAGACATCAACATGGGAGAGAAGCTCGCGGTCTCGGAAAACCCATTACTATATGATCGTGACAACTGAAAATAACCACGAAAATCTCCTCCATTAAGGCGCAACTCTTGCACTAAATGATGATACTTACCGAGACTTTTTCTCCGAGTCAGGTAGTGTTTTATACACACTGATTTGCAATATTTTATTTTGCGTCTGCAGTAAAGGAGAGCAAAAGCAAGAGCCTGTATTCTCCCTCCATTTATCATGGTGAATGAATGAATGTATTATTGAAGGAGTAAATACAAACAAGGGGGTATGGTGGCTTAGTAGTTAGCACGTTTGCCTCACACCGCCAGGGTCGGGGTTCGATTCCCGCCTCCACCTTGTGTGTGTGGAGCTTGCATGTTCTCTCCGTGCCTCGTGGGTTTCCTCCGGGTACTCCGGTTTCCTCGCCCGGTCCAAAGACATGCATGGTAGGTTGATTGGCATCTCTGGAAAATTGTCCGTAGTGTGTGAGTGCGTGAGTGAATGAAAGTGTGTGTGTGCCCTGCGATGGGTTGGCACTCCGTCCAGGGTGTATCCTGCCTTGATGCCCGATGATGCCTGAGATAGGCACAGGCTCCCTGTGACCCGAGGTAGTTCGGATAAGCGGTAGAAAATGAGTGAGTGAGTAAATACAAACAATCAATGCAACAATAAATCCAAAAAGACCGCGAATAATTTTTGAGGAAACATGGACACAACATTAAAAATAATACAATATAAATATTAATAAATTATTACTTTTTTATCAATAACAATGTATTTAAAACAAAAAGATTGTTTTTGATAAAGTTTAAAAATTACTAAAGTTAATAATACTTTTCAATAATTCTTATCACCTCGCGCACACAAACCTGATTGGACAACATTGGAATGCATCACATCCGGTCGGCATATCAGATGCAGTGTAGTCACACAAGTTCAAATTTTTTTAACGGATCCAACACTCAAAACGGATCCGAAAATTACGGATCCACAGATGGTCGGCACCTCACGCAGCAACTTTGCGACTCTCCATAGGAAATGAATGACTTCCGGTTTATCGGTGGTCGTTTGTCGTGTGCAGTGTGAAGGCCACTTAAAAGTCTAATTTACTTCTTGGTGGTAGAGGTCTTCTCGGGTCTAAAGAAATGTCCCGACCCAAAGTGACCCGAATCACTTTTTACCTGAACCCGACATGCATAATTTTTTTTTTTTAAGAAAGACCCGACCCGAGACAAACCCGGAAAAATTAGACCCAATTCCGACCCGACCCGTTGGCAATTTTTTTTTAACCGGACTGGACCCGAATGTTGCATAACTCTACACTAAAGTAACCGCTACAGCGTGGATTCAAAATTGATTGACAGGTCTGTTTCAACGAAAATTAGCTTACCACCAGCCACACGTTGCCAGCCACATGTCGCAAGTGGTCTTGGCAAACAGAGGAGAGTTTGGAAAAGGACTCGAGTTGATGCACACACACGAGATACAGTAGTTCGGGTCTTCTCGGATCTGTTCGGTAAAAAACACATTCATTTTAAATTACCCGAGACATTTTAAATTACCCGAGGTCTCGGGTCGGACCTCGGGTTTTCGGATCTAAGTGGACCCGTGAAGACTTGGTGGTGTGACCTTCATATTCAGGGCTGATATGATTTGTAAGATGAAAATATTTTGTGCAACAAGAGATTAATTAGAGATCTGGGCCTTTTCTGATGAGATTTCTAAACTTTTCTTTATATGCTTAGCCATTTCATGCTTAGCTGGTATATATATTTGTAGTTTTTAAAATGATCCCAGAAGCTAATATGTGACTAGACAACATTATTGTTAGTGAAATAAAATCAGACCAATTAATGGTGTAGGAGAAAAGACTTTTATTATGTTCAAATGTTTTATTATGTTTTATTATGTTTTAAAAATGATATGATGATTGTTGTTTACATGATCCTGTATATATGCTTAGGAACCGAGTTTTGTCGACTGTTTTATGTACCGACAAATTTCAGGATCACGATTCATTTGCTAATCTGAGTACTCTGATGATTCCTATATCAGATTAGATAATCCAGTATGCTTTATCATGAAATTTGACTCGTAGGAAATCGAAAAGGCTTGGGAAATGGTGGATGCGGCACATGAAAAGGAGAAGTTGAATAAAGACAAAATTAAGACTCTACAGGAGGAAATAAACACTCTTACTGAACTTGTTGAGCAAGCTGCTACTTTATCCACAGCTGACAAACAGAGGTGGGTGTGTGGTGTAAATGATATTTTTTATTTTTTATTAATATAAACCAAATAACAACATCATGCTTTGAAATATTTCAGGATAGAAAATACATTACTTAAGTAGGCCTTGTTTAGATTTCATTTTAACATCGGTCCTGGTGCTCAGATCAGACTGGCCCGAGTTAAATGCAATCTGACTGGGGTTAAATGTCAATAAGAATGTATGTGTAGAAACCTGGAAAAATCTTCAGAAAGCCTTTGAAATAACTGAATTTACAAGATCCACTTACAGTATATAGCATTAAACAAGGTGCTGAGATGTGCTGAGATGAGGTACAACTTACCAAATAGTACATATCGTCGCTGTCGGGCGGAAACCTTGTATGTCCAAATGTTGTCAATTTCATATTTTTTCACATATCGATGCTATTGGTCAGTCCCCACGTGGGTCTGTTATTTTTACAAGTCATTAACCAATCTAAAGTCTTGAAAATAGCTTGAGCGCAAATCTCATAACTCCATTGGACACTTCAACTGTCCACCTCTTCCTTCGCTGCATATTTCTCCTCAAGAAGATTCGCAATCGAATCAACACGTCTTCTGAGGTAAATGTCTTCAAAACACTGGGCTCAAAGAAAAAAAAATCTTGACCCCCGCTAGTTCTGGTGCTCATCTGAGGACAGGAATTTAGCGCAAGACAATCCACTGCAACGCGGACTAAACCCTGTGCACTGCAGATTGTCATGTGCAACGAACCACCGTGCGAGCGTCGCCATAGAGACGCGTCCCCGGAGTACTAGCGCGCTTCCGGACTACACTTCCCATCAGCCACCCTTCCTCCTGATTACCGCACCAGCTGTTCCTCATCTCCCATTCACATAAAACCACGCCTGAACTTCTTACCTGTGCGAGGTCTCGACTTGTCATTGTACAGTTATTCTGAGAGTTTCCTGTGTTCTGTCCTTCGGTTGTCTCTTCTGGTTTCCCTCTCTGACTTTCTGACTGTTTGCTGCCTGCCCCGACCTTTGCCTGTCCCCGATTCCGATTCTGCCTTCTGTCCTACTTAGTGGTTTGCCGATTCTGATCTTTGCTTGTCTGACCTTGCCTGTGTTTATATATTAAACTCTTTTTTGCTGCAAATGGATCCACAGCCGTATGCCTCCTCCTTATTACAGGAGACCACGCCAACCGAGGATCCAGCAGCTGTCGCCCAGCTGACCACTCAGGTCACCAGTCAGGCCAAGCTTACGCGCCTTACTCAGCTCACACAGGAGCTCGCCATGGCATTACAAGGGCTACAAGGAGCCGCCGCTTCACCGAATCCACCAGCTCCAGCACTGGTTCCCCAGGCCGCGCCGTATCCCGCTCCTGCTGCCACCGGACCCCGTCTCGCCTTTCCGGAAAAGTTTAACGGCGAACCAGGAGGCTGTCGGGGCTTCCTGATGCAGTGCTCACTGTTCGTGGCGCAGCAGCCGACCCTGTATACTACGGAGGACAGCCGTATAGCCTTCGTCTGTTCTCTGCTTACTGGTAAGGCATTGGATTGGGCCACCGCCGTGTGGGGAGAGAACACCTTCCCCACGTTCGAGGCTTTCCTCGCCCGGTTTCGTACTGTCTTCGATCACTCCGCCTCTGGAGAGAGCGCGGAGGAGCGCTTGTTGGCCGTGTCTCAGGGCGATCGCACCGCGGCGGAGTATGCCCTAACATTTCGCACTCTCGCCGCCGAAGCAGGCTGGGGGGAACGCCCCCTGCGACTGCTTTACCGCAAGGATCTAAATCCGGATCTCCAAGCTGAGCTGGCCTGTCGGGATGAGGGAAGGAGCCTGTCAGAGTTCGTGGATCTCTCCATCCAACTGGACAATCTGATGCGCTCCCGACGGGCGCGGGCTCCCCCGCGCGCCGTCACACGTCCTGCACGTGCCGAATACCCCGAACCCATGCAGGTCGATTATACACACCTCACGCCGGAGGAACGAGATCGCCGCTTTATCCGTGGCTTCAGTACCATCGCTGCACCCCTCACCTCGATGACACGACAAGCCTCTACTCAGCTCACCTGGTCGCCGGAGGCACACGAGGCATTCAGCCGACTAAAAGAGAGCTTCACCACAGCCCCTATCCTCCACCACCCTGACCCGAACCGGCCATTCATCGTCGAGGTGGACGCCTCCAACACGGGAATCGGCGGCATCCTTTCCCAGCGACAGGGACCCGGCGATAAAATGTTTCCATGTGCCTATTTCTCCCGCAAACTGTCCCCTGCAGAACGGAACTACGACGTGGGAGATCGTGAACTCCTAGCGATGAAAGCAGCGTTTGAAGAGTGGCGGCATTGGTTGGAAGGCGCACAACACCCATTTACTGTTCTCACTGATCACCGTAATCTGGAGTATCTGCGTTCTGCCAAACGCATGAACCCACGCCAGGCTCGATGGACTATGTTTTTTACTCGGTTCCAGTTCACCGTGACGTACAGACCAGGGAGCAAGAACATCAAAGCCGACGCCTTGTCACGCATACACCGGGAGTCGGGTCCGCACACGCCCACCGAGCCGATCCTTCCTGAGACTCGAATCATAGCACCCATTCAGTGGGACATCATGACCGAGATCGCCGACGCCAACGCCCAAACGCAGCCTCCGATCGAGTGTCCCTCCGGAAAAACATACGTGCCGGAGCACCTGCGCACTCCGCTCCTCAACCTGCTGCACTCGAGTCTGGCCTCCGGTCACCCCGGCATAACCGCGACAACTCATCTGGCCCAGAATGAGTTCTGGTGGCCGTCGCTGGCCGCAGACACACGCGAGCATGTCCACGGTTGCGCGGTGTGCCACGCCTCCAAAGCCTCTCATCAACTACCCGCGGGATTACTACATCCTCTACCAATCCCACAGCATCCCTGGGCACACATAGCACTGGACTTTATCACAGATCTGCCTCGATCCGACAACTACACCACCATTCTGACCGTAATCGATCGATTCTCTAAAGCCTGCCGACTGATCCTGCTCACCAAACTTCCCTCCGCCTTCGAAACCGCGGAGATGCTCTGTAACCACGTTTTCCGCTTTTATGGTCTTCCAGAAGACATCGTCTCGGACAGAGGCCCTCAGTTCACCTCACGGGTCTGGAAAGCCTTCTTCAGGCGGCTAAACATTAACATCAGTCTCACTTCAGGATACCACCCACAGTCCAATGGTCAGACGGAACGCCTCAACCAGGAAATCATCCGATTTCTCCGAACGTATTGCCACCACAATCAGAACGAGTGGAGCCGGTACCTGATGTGGGCCGAATATGCCCAGAACTCTCTTCTCAAACCAGCCACTGGCCTGACACCCTTTCAGTGCGTCCTCGGCTTCCAGCCTCCCTTATTCCCATGGTCCGACACGCCCACCGACCTACCGGCCGTCGATGACTGGTTTCATCGGAGCGGGGAGACGTGGACCGCGGCCCACCGACAGCTACGAAGAGCCGTCAGGACGCAGACAACCCAGGCGAACAGACACCGCAGGAAACATCCCGAGTACCAACCCGGCCAGTGGGTTTGGCTTTCGACTCGTGACATCCGGCTCCGCCTACCCTGCCGCAAACTCAGTCCCCGGTACGTGGGTCCGTTCCGAATCCTCAGGCGTATTAACCCCGTCTCATACCGCCTTTCACTACCGGCCACCTACCGCATTTCACCTACCTTCCACGTTTCGCTGCTAAAACCGGCCGACGAACCGAGTGAGGATCCTGACCCCTCCACGGATCTGCCCACGCCACCGCCGCTGATGGTCGATGGCGAGGAGTCCTATCAAGTTCGCGAACTGCTCGACTCCAGACGGCGTAGGGGCCTCTTGGAATACCTGGTCGACTGGGAGGACTTCGGTCCGGAGGAACGCTCATGGTTGAAAGCGGGGGACATCTTGGACCCATCGCTCACCACCGAGTTCCACCAACGGCACCCAGGGAGACCAGCACCCCGTCCTCGGGGCCGACCCCGGCGTTGTGTACGTCCTCGCGTCGGGAGCCGCTCGCGGGGGGGGGGCTCTGTCATGTGCAACGAACCACCGTGCGAGCGTCGCCATAGAGACGCGTCCCCGGAGTACTAGCGCGCTTCCGGACTACACTTCCCATCAGCCACCCTTCCTCCGGATTACCGCACCAGCTGTTCCTCATCTCCCATTCACATAAAACCACGCCTGAACTTCTTACCTGTGCGAGGTCTCGACTTGTCATTGTACAGTTATTCTGAGCGTTTCCTGTGTTCTGTCCTTCGGTTGTCTCTTCTGGTTTCCCTCTCTGACTTTCTGACTGTTTGCCGCCTGCCCCGACCTTTGCCTGTCCCCGATTCCGATTCTGCCTTCTGTCCTACTTAGTGGTTTGCCGATTCTGATCTTTGCTTGTCTGACCTTGCCTGTGTTTATATATTAAACTCTTTTTTGCTGCAAATGGATCCACAGCCGTATGCCTCCTCCTTATTACACAGATAAGGAACGGTGTTTTTTTCATTTCCTGAAAAATAACGGTTTTGGAGATACGAGGATTCCACCCAACAGCGACGATATATGTACATATTTTGCAATTAAAATGACTGGTATTACTGTTAATTAATTAACATTATTAAAATAATTCATTAAAATATTAATTATTTTATATGTTAGTCTGAAAACTACAGCTAACCTGAAGTAAAGTAGAACAATGGAAAGTACAAGGGAAAAAAAACAGAAGCATTACATACTAAACTGATTGGCCTGAATTGTTTAGGCTTATGTCCATTCCACTAAAACACGTAACCTTCTGACAATTGAAGTGTTAGAAAATCACACAACAACATTTTTATACATCTTTTACTCAGACGGAAAGTTTTACTCAGACAGATACCACTGCATTTGATAAACCGACTCCTTACCTAACATTATATTTGTAGGAAGATAGCCCTAGGTAAGAGTACAGAGTAAATCAAATATTTTCCCCATGGTTTGGTAAAATATATTAGAGTGGTATAGTAGAGCTTGTAGGTAAAGGGTCAAACTGTGTTATAGGTAGAAAAAAAGACTAAAACAGATTTTTCATCTTTTTTGGCAGTTTTCCCAGACTCACACACACACACACACACCCACACTGTCAATAATATTAAAGCTATTCTTTATTTGTGATAAAATATAACAGATGATATATTCTATATAATATGTAATATAACATATTGTGTATGTAAGAGTAATAATAATAGTCTGAAAAGCAATAACTCCATAACCTTTATACATTTAGGTTATGGAATGGGAGATAGTTCAGCTGTGATAATCAATATTTTAAATATCAATTTGGTATTAGGGGTGTGCAAACTTAATCTCTAAAAAAAGTTATGATTATAATGATCAGAATTGCAGGAAGTACAAACAGTGCAAATTAGTTTAAAACCAACTGTTAAATGGACTTCACTCGTGTTCATGAACACAGCTTGTATGTATGTTTCTTAGAACCCAGTGCACCATGTCGTCCAAGTGCTAATTGATGCTTCAGCTGTGCTAAAAAGCCACGGCTAAGTGCTCTGAGTGGGTTTTGTTTTGCAGCGTGGGCAATCTATTGAAAATGAAAGAGCAGTTGATGGCTGAGAGAGACGAGCTGCTCTCAGAGCTGGTGACTCTCAGAGACAGTTTTGAAAACGCCGAAACCAAGCAACATGAGGCTGAGGAAGAGAACATGAAGGCCCAGGATACCATCTTACAGGTACCCTTAAATTCCTACATGCCCATAGGTGGGCCCATGCCTACACTCATCACTTTCCTATATTGTTCACTGTAATTTTTGAATTATACAATAGTGTAAGTATACTGTAACATTGTGACATTCTCGCATCTGTCAAGGAATGAATACATTATATAAGTTGTATTACACAGCAAGTAAACAGTCAGTTCTCAAAGTCAGACCATCTCTAAAACAGCAGGTCTTGTGAGGTGTTTCTAGTAGTTGTTGTTAATACTGTGGCCTAAAGAAGTACAACTGGTGAACCAGTGACAGGGACATGGATGCCCAAGACAGTGTGGGGAGCAAAGGCAAATCTGGTCTGATTCAATGGAAGAGCTATTGTAGCATAAGTTCAAGTCATTGATGGCTATAACACAAAGGCACCAGAACACACAGTGTACCACAGCTTGCTGTATATGAGACTACATAACTCATAGTGCCCATGCTGACCCCTCTACACTACCAACCATGCTTGTAGTGGGCAATGGATGGAGGTGACATGGTCTGCTGAATCATGTGGATGACTGGAAGTGAGTGCATCACGTACATAGGGAAAAGATGGCACCAAGATGATCTTTAGGAAGGCAAGCCAATGGAGGCAGTGTGATAGCAGGCACTGGGCAGTGATCTGCTGGAATGAAACTTTGGTTCCTGCCATTCGTGTGGATGTTACATTGACACGTTCCACCTACCTGTCACTGTTGCAAACCAAATACATACCTTCGTGGGCTGTGGTAGCTTAAAGATTATGGTGTTGAACCACTGTTCGGGAGGAAGTGAGTTTGATTCCCGGTCCACCAAGTTCACACTGCTGGGCTGAAAATGCAAATACCTCATAGCAACAGTATTCCCTATTGGCAGAGGTCTTTTTCAGCAGGATAATGCTCCCTGCCACACTGCAAAAAAATTGTTTCGGAATTATTTGAGGAACATGAGAAAGGTGTTGACTTGGCCTCCAAATTCCCTATAGATATTAATCTGAGCATGTGTGGGATGGACAAACTTCTGATCCATGGAGGCCCTGACTTACAAGACTTAAAGGATATGCTGCTAATATCTCGGTGCCTAATACCAGAGAACACCTTCAGAGCTCTTCAGAGCAGAGTACATGTCCATGCCTTGACGGGTCAGAGCTGTTTTGGAAGCAGAGGACCAACATAATATTACACAGATGGCTTTAATGACACATATACACAAAGAGATATGAACTGTGGACAGATGATATTAAGTGTGCCTCTGTGCCTTAGGAGCAAAATATTGATTTAAACACAGACACTCTAATATGTGATTCAGTTCAGTGACAGTAATGCTACTTATGCTCACAATAACACAGACCATTTTGACTAATGCAGATAGAAAGCCACTATGTGACTCTGGTTTAATTTAGCTTTTAATTTCACAGAAGCTTTTTTTTATTTACAGCCCATTCTTCTTGATAATATTCCACAGTTTTACTTCAGTGGAGCTGTAGCTCATTGGATTTCCTTGGAATTTTATTGCGCTTTATGACCAGGAAGACTTATTTTGCCGTTCAGGGCTATTTAGTGTTTTGTCTGTAGCATCCTTATTCAGTCAGCAAATCAATACTCAATGTGTGCATACTTCAATAATTGTTTAAACCCAAAACATTAGTTCCACATTAGTTGTTATTTTCCCCTGCAACATCATTTTTTTTGAGACTGAAAGGATTGCAAATGAAACACTTGGCCTTGGCATTATGGAGAGATATGACTCCCTCAACGGTAGGCTGGTGGTGGTGGTGGTGGTGGTGGTGGTGGGGATTTCTGTTTTGTTTACCAAGCACAGGACTAAGGGAGAATTGATTGGATGCTTGGCACGGTTGGTCACAGGATAGCTGTATTAAATTTAATCGAAGACAGTGGTAGTGTTCATTTCGTCACCTATTTTTAATTTAGTCTTAGTCTTAGTCTTGTGCCAAATGTCCTTGTTAGTTTTAGTCATATTTAGTCATTCACATATCTTTTTTTTGTTAGTCAAGTTTTAGTCGACTAAAAGTCTTTTAATTTTAGTCTAGTTTTAGTCAAAAAATTGTAGCTTGACCACATCTGGAATCTATTGTAAGAATAAATACAACAATGCCTCATTAAATGTAATAATATCAGGAACACAAGTGTTATAGTGGAAATAAATAACTTAATGAAAAGCCTAAGATCAAAACTGTAATATATATATATATATATATATATATATATATATATATATATATATATATATATATATATATATATATATAAATTACCAACTTAATGCAAGTTATACATGGTATTGCACACACAATTATTGATCATATTTGGAGCAATATTACATGTAATTGTTAAACTTGATTCCCTTACATATACATTTGCTTTTAAGCCTAATTATTCATTTTGATTATGATGTGATTGTGACAAGGGCATGGGAAGAGTTTTCAGGTTGGGGGTGCTGAGTTTTTTCTGTCACCACTTTTTTACTCTTTTTACCACTTTTAAACTACTCGTTTAAACAGTGCATACACTCAAACTTGACTGCACATCACATTTTTTACTTTATTGATACTGCTTTTAATCGTAATGCAAAGACCGGTCATCGGGACATAAGCTGTCATGTACAATAAAAGAGCCTGCGCAGCGACAGGAATATAATTTAACACAAAAAGCCTGCCTAGACCTAGGGTGGACTTGCGCTCAGGATTATTTTTATTTTTTTTGAGCGGCGTGTGGACGAATTCTTTCTACACACACACTATTTTATTTCTTGATAACAGACCGCTGCGAACTATAACACACCGTTGCCATGAAAAACAGAGCGTTGCCATGGACACACAGGATTCTAACCGTAGAGATGGAGCACACTATTTTCTTTAGAGGAAGCAATACAATCGTTTTTAAATCAATAAACTCCTTTTTAAATCATCATTTTGTGTCAAATTATTGATTTATTCGGTAGGTAGCAGTGTAATATGCGGGATCCGCTTCGCGGACCTGTAACTTGAGCAACAGCGCGAAGCCGCGAACTCGTTCTGAATATTTTAAAGGCGCAACAGCAGATGAAAAAGCAGAGACAATTGTAGACGAAAATGAAGAGAGATTTTATCTTAGTTTTTATTTTAAAAAACATTTTCGTCTTGTCTTTTTTCGTCAACAATAATGCATGTTAATTTAGTCTTAGTCAGCGTTTTTGGACAGTGGTGCAGTCTTGTCATCGTCTCGTCTTAGTCATGAAAAAAAGGTTGTTGACGAACATATTTCGTCTCGTCGCGTTTGATGAAATTAACACTAGACAGAGGTAGCGTGCATGAAAACAAACCCTTTACGTGCCGATGCCAAACCTCACGATCTACACACTACAATTTCAATTTCAGTGACATGCTTCTATTTCAGTAGCACACTACTGATCTTAGCTTCCTGTCGTGCTACGCATTTTTTACTCAAATACCTGAGAATATCCAGGCATGTCTGAGAGCCCAAATATTGGACCTTCTCTTGTACCTTAATTAAAATCCAGTTTGAAAAGTGAAGAACTGTTAGCGGTGTAGTTTCAGAAAGTCAACCTAAAAATTTCTTCGGCAACATTATCATTTTGGGCAAATCTATTAACATGAAGTATCATGAATATCATGACATTCTGAATCTGATTGGTTAGAAAATTGATTCATTTTCAACATCAGCAGCCCAGACAGTTTATATTAGTCTGTTATTGTTGCTATAGTAACAGCTAATTTGTATGGCTGTAATTTTTAAGTGTTTCTGTAATAGAAATGTGCTTATTTTCTGTATGTGGAGAGAGTCAGCAGTGTCAGGGCTTTGTAACAGTCAGAGGTAAACCTTTTAATGTTTTCAGACACAGGAAGTCATCAGGACAGAAGGCATTGTTGAATTTTCTTGGTAATGATTACATGTAGCTGTTATTGTATAAGTGTTTACAGGAACAAATTTAATTTGTGGACTATTAATGTTTGGAGAATCAGATGTTTGGAGACAGAAAAATTTATGAAAAAAAAAACTGACAGCTAATTGTTTGCTTAGCTACAGTAATCATCATAGTATTTAAACAACTCTATTATTTTAACCCATAGAGTTCAATATGTTTCCTTTTTATATTCCTTTTTACCTCTTGTTTTTGCAAATTGGACAATGCACTATCAAACGGATAACCGGATAATACACTGTTCGATATAAATTTGAACATTTTTGACCAGCTGCAGCAGGATATCCAGGTGCGTCAGAACGAGTGCTTGAGGGAAACCCGTCAGAAAGAGAAGCTGGAGAAGGAACTGAAACAGGTTCGCGCAGAAGTTCAAGCCCAGCAGGTGGAAATTAAAATGCTAAGCGCACAATGCCAGTGTGGCAGTGATGAGCAGCAGAGGCTGGAGCAGCAACTTCATGAGCAAAAGGTGAAGCACTGACTAGAACTTTTTACTGCCAACTCAATGCTAACAAATTACATATTAAATGAGAAGTAAAATGGCATGGCAACAAACCAGATTAAGGACCTGACACTATTCTATTCAACTATTCTCTCATTATGAGAAGATATAGCGCCTTTTAGAACTGTTTTTAGGATTGAACACATGCACACACATACAC
>NC_083462.1:32957132-32974632 GCF_030014155.1 Tachysurus vachellii
TGGTGTTTTTTCTCTGAGCTATAGAATTACATTGGTTAGATCTGTAGTCTGTTCTTCTTCTAGGCCTTCAACTTTCTGCCACCACTCCCATTTGTTTGTTTTGCTTCATTGCTCTTGTTTCTCCTCCCTTGAACCTTCCCTGTTTTTACTTTATTTTCAGTCAATCTCTAAGTAATATTGTAATTTTGTGTTGTGTAGTCTCTCGTACACTCCTGTAAATTGTTCCCTGGAGGGATTCATCAATGCTGCTGGGAGTAGGGAGGCATGCGCTCCTTAGAAGAACAAGTTTAGAAAAAAAACATTTTAAGAGCTAGTTTTTCACAGATTTAAAGAACGGCATTATTTATTAACAAGTTAGTCTTAAATATAATCCAACACAAAACAAAACAAGCTTAGACTGAAGTAGATAGAATTCAAGAATCATTTAACGTTTAGTATTAATTATTGTGGTATGGTGTTGGGATGACAGTCAGACAGTAACATGAGACAGAGAGAGAGAGAGAGAGGGAGCAAGAGAGGGAGAGAGAGAGAGAGAGAGAGAGAGAGAGAGAGAGAGAGAGAGAGAGAGAGAGAGAGAGAGTGACAGCACTGTTACATAAATATATGTTGGACAATCCTAAAGTCTTAGGTGTGCCACATTAGTTATTACCCCTCTGGCTTGTTTCTAAACAATTCTCTAAAGTTTCTCTAAAGTCTAACATTTCCTTATGGATACTTCAGTTTTATCCTTCCAGCTATGTAGTACATGTAATATTTTCGGCTGAAGCTAGCTATACACAATACACACAATTGTAAGAGATATGTTATTTCTAACAATTTGTGGACACCAGTTCATCACACGCACATATTTGGTTCATCCACAAACTGCTGTCAAATTGTTGGACACACAACACAACTGTCTAGAATTTCCCTTCACTGGAACTAAGAGACCCAAACATGTTTCAAGCATGATGCTGTCTCTGTGCACAAAGAGATGTCCATGAAGAAAGTGGGCACGAGGTCTGGATTCTAAAATGATCAGCTGTCCACATACTTATGGCCATATAGTTTAATATCAGCAATATAACAATAATAAATTTGCATTATTTAGTAGCAATATCTCTCTCTCTGTTGGAGTTTAAGGAGATGCTCTTCAATCAGAAATGTTGTATATATGAAGGTGACGTCTAAACCAAATAAATGTAATCATCTGTTTTCTAAAAGGTCCAAGAGATTGTAGGAACAATAACCAAATATTTTGGCTATGACAATGCCATTGCCGAGAAAACACAAGATTTGCATTGATGAAATCTGTATCGGACAATTAAAGTTTATATGGTGCTCAGACCCCCAGACTCACACCTTCCTACATTTTCCTCTTGACCCTTATACAGTCACTTGCTGCTTCACATCACACACTGACAAGGCTAATTACAACGGTTGACATTAATAATGTATTTCAACATTCAAATTTCACAGATAATCTCACACACACGCACACACAGTATATATAAAACAATATTACCTTTTAAAGATTTTATGTCATTTTAAAATAATTGAAAAATGTCCGAGGCCAGAGTAAACTCGCTCTTGTCCGCAGGCCAGCATTTAATGATCCTGGATTTAAGACTCGCTTCTGTACCAACACGCATTGCAGCCTAGAGGCTTGTATATAAAACCTTGTGATGTGAAGTTATAATGTGCCATACATCCGTTAAAACATGCCATTAATCCGTTTATACAGGCATGAATTATATTCGTAGTTACCAAAACAGTGTACACTGCTATTCAGACTTCATGATTACAGATCTATAGTACATACTACCAAGCAGTACTAAATTTGCCCATATTAAATACATAGCTTATGATGTTGTATTAATGGATAAAGTTATGAACTAAGCCAGCTATAACACCAGCATAAGTGAACACATCAAATTAACCAAAACAGTGGCATTATTGTATTTATATGATCAACATCAATATAATTTAACTGTCAGGACATGAAATTTAAAAAAAAACCTTCACATTCATACTGTATATATCCAAAATATTTCTCCATACTACGAGCAAATAAAGCAAGATTTGGCTTTATCCAATCTTCTTTATATATTTATTCACACAGGCAGTATAAGCCCAGTATTAAATGTCTTATCTTTTCTAAGAAACCTGCCATCATGCTGCGAACGGAGCGTTCCAACACTGTTCCTCAGACTGAATCAATCATGAGCTGATCAACACCATCTTAGGCCCATTTACACATTACAGCTAATTTGCACATTGATCGAGTGAAGATGTTTTCTGCTGATATAAGCAAATTCATTCTTGAATGGGCTTTTTATGACAGTGTGAGTGCAATCGATTGCTCTGATTACATTCGATTGGGGGTACACTCGATACATTCGATGTGGTGGGGGGCTTGAATAGGCTACAGGATGGGAGGGAAAAAATAAAATCTGAAAAAAAAATTGTTCAATACAGGAGATAAGTGGTTTTATTAAGTGAGTCATTGAGTCGTTCATTCAAGCAATTCATTCAAATGCCGATTCATCACGAATGAGACAGATGTTTGTGAATGGGTCATTAGTTCAAATCACTGAATCATTCAAAACACGATTGAGTGTTGCTGTGAGACGCGCTATGCTGTGATCTTTGTTTGGATTCATCAGATCTAGTTTCGCTGCTAAAATAGACCAAAACAATCAATATTTCCTCTAAAATATAAATGACTTGTACTGTAAAACCTGAGTGTAGGCCTACTTCTTATTTATTTATTTATTTATTTATTTATTATGTTTGCTGTCTTGTAAACATATCGAAATATGACTGAAAAGACAAGATCAGGGGTCTCATTTATAAAGCGTGCGTACGCACAAAACGGGGCTGGAAACGTGCGTACGCCAGTTTTCGCGCAAAGGTTGTGATCTATAAAAAACAAACTTGACGGGAAAATGTGCGCACCTTTAAGCAAACTTTGAGACGTGCGTACGCACATTCTGGAGACAAAGGGAATTGGCTACACAGATGGTGAGGTCGTGAACTGAAGTTAGATTGTAGAAAATACATGTGAGAAGAACGCTGCCTTACAGTCACATTGTCCACAACGGGAGCGCAGGAGGAGATGGCGCAACTACATGTGATACAGAATAGCATGAAATACCCTTTTATTAGAGAACTGCAGAGCACAGTGTAAAAACAAAATATTTTCCTTAATGTACATATAGCTATCATAAAATGTCAAAGTCTGCAAATACAGTCATGAAGCACAATTGCTACTCATCATCGGTCCTAACTATTACGGTGTTCATTACAAAACCGTCATGAAGAAGTATGTGTTCACTATAACATTTTCGTCTTAAATTTTCGTCCACAAATTAATTCTGTGATTTTGTCAAGGTGATAACAATCAGTCTAATTGCTAGAAACATATAAATCCTCCGGTGACCCTGGTATGTAATGCTTCATGATGGCACTGCTGGAGGATTATGCCAATGGCAGAATAAGGAGAGAACGTGTTTTCAGGGACCATGATGACCATGACTGGCTAATAAGCTTCGCTAGAAAAGATTCCCTAGAGCTGTGCTCTTAGATCTATGTGCTGAATTGGGTCAAGTATTAGAGAGGGCAACATGCCGGAACCATGCCATCCCAGTCCAAATACAAGTCCTCACCATGCACTCTGGGGTTCTTGGCAACTGGCTGTTTCCAGCGGGAATTGGCAGACAGGTAAATTATTTATATAAAAAAAAACCTATAAGTAATCCTCAACTTTGTGTCTAAGACCTTTTTGTATATGAAATAATTCTATTGGAATCTATCATCTCACCCTATAGGTCTGGTATATCACAGCCGTCCCTGAGTGCCATAATATCTGTCGTTTTCAATGGCATACTTAATATGGGTAGTCGATACATCAGGTTCCCCTACACTGTCCGAGAACAGGCCGAAATTAAAATGCAATTTGCAGCAATGTCTGGTTTCCCAAATGTAATCGGCGCAATTGACTGCGCTCATGTTGCTATAAGTTCACATCTGAAAATGAATGTGCTTATGGTAATATAAAGCATGTGCATTCTATTAATGTGCAAATCATATGTGACTCCAACATGACCCTCACAAACATTGTGCCACGCTGGCCTGGTTCAACACATGATTCCTTTATCTTGAAACATAGCAGTGTAGGGAACAGACTAAATGCACGCGCAGTACGTGATGGCTGGCTTCTTGGGGAGTTTAACAATATTAAAAAGTAGAAACTGTAACAATTTTGTTTTTAATATAATTATAACAATGTTGCTTTTAATATAATTATAACCTGCAGGCGACTGTGGCTACCCCCTGAGACGCTGGCTCCTCACCCCGTTTTTAAACCCACAGAGCGCAGAGGAAACTCATTATAACGAGGTCCACATCTCGTGCCCGCGCAGTGATTTGCATTGACTATTTATGGTTAAAAATGGGCGTGTACAGGGCGGGATTTGAGGCTGGTTCATGTACGCACATCTGCGGGTGATGTGTGATTTATAAAGGGAACATTGCTTAGAGGAGTGCGTACGCACGGTTTTATAAATCGGAATTTTTTTTGGCGTACGCCATTTTTGGCTTTTGGGCGTACGTAAATTTTAGTAGGGATCCTACGCACAGTTTTATAAATGAGACCCCAGGGCTGTTTTCTTGGTTGTTTTTGTTGTTTAACATCTAGATGCAATTGTTGTACGCCATCTTAACAAACTTCAAGACTATCAAGTTTATTAATGACCAACTTCTAAAAAGAAAATGTTTAGTTGTCTTTGTAAAGAAATGCTCATACGCACGCAGCCACGCACACACAAACATGTTTAAATACTGAAATACTTAAAGACTGTAGTTTGCTGGCTCTCCAGGGGGCCGGTGTTACTGCGGTTGTATGAGCTGCGATCATATCAGATGTGGCAAAGCATCTGGATGACACTATGTGGCTTGCATCTCTGTCCTATTTGGTCGATATATCTGACCGCTTGAATGGCCTCAACCTGTCTTTGCAAGGCCATGAAACTCATATTTTGCTCCTTGCAGACAAAGTGCACACCTTCACACAAAAACTAGACCTCTGGCATGGCCGCATCAGTCAAGGGAACTGCTACATGTTCCCCAGCCTTGCAGACTTTATCACTGATGCAGGCACGTCACACGATTTCTCACACGATCAGCGTCTGAGCACCTGTCAGCAATGAGAAAACAATTTGCGACGTACTTTAAAGTGGATTATAGCTCTTTTGCGTGGGTTCCAGATCCGTTTGTGTGCACAGCAAATGAGCTATCAATTGATATGCAGGAACAGCTTATTGAGCTGAAGAGTGACAGTAGACTGAAGGAACTCTTTAGCTCCTGCCCTCTTTCGTCATTCTGGGCAGCATTGATGCAGGAATACCCTGAACTCTGTGACATCTCCTTCCTTTCGCGTCAACATATATGTGTGAGGCAGGATTCTCAAAAATGACTGCACTCAAAACGAAATACCACAATTGTGCACAAATCGAGGATGATTTGTGACATTGAGCCAAGAATTGAGGATCCTGCAAGGGAAAGCAGGCTCAGGTCTCACATTAACATCACCTACCTGCAAGCTTCTGTAAAAAATGCAGATGATATGCCTACTATTAGGGCCTATTATTAATAACAATAATAAAGCATGTAACCTCATATAATAATATAGCAATAGCCTAGTAATGATAATATGCCTACTACTACTCATAATATCTATCTATCTGTCTGTCTGTCTGTCTGTCTGTCTGTCTGTCTGTCTGTCTGTCTGTCTGTCTGTCTATCTATCTATCTATCTATCTATCTATCTATCTATCTATCTGTCTATCTATCTATCTATCTATCTATCTATCTATCTATCTATCTATCTATCTATCTATCTATCTATCTATGCAAGGTGGTGTGGGGGGGACCCAACTGCAATGAACCTGCTTTGGGGGTTCCCAGCTTGCAAAAGGTTGAGAAACCCTGACCTATAGTATGAATTTTAGAATTGTAGGACCGTCTCAAACACAACAGTTCTTTACTAACTGGAAGTATTAGTCATTTCCAAGTTTATGCCAATTGCCGTCAAGCGCATGTAATGTGACATCACTAGCTTTAGCAGAATATGGTAGTTTTTTTTAAATGTTAAAAAATAAAATCATACAACATGGGCTAATGTAGAAGACATTTGTAAGATGTCTTGTCATCAGTCATCTTGAAAAGGTATTTGTCATTCAACATCAGTGCCTGCAGCTCCACCCTGTTTCTGCAACAGTTAAGAGCATGAAGAGGAAACGATTCCTCTTTTAAACTCTTTTAAATAGCAATTATTAATGGTGCTTGCAAAGCAACATTATTGTTATCTTGCACAGGGATGTCCCAATCGGGTTTTTTTGCCCTCGAGTCCGAGTCATTTGATTTTGAGTGTCTGCCGATACCGAGTCCCGATCCGATACTTCTATAATACATTAAAAAAGAATAAAGAAGAGTGAATAAACAGATCCAGGATGTTGCTTATTTTTATTTAATTCACCTTATTTTAACATTCAACAACATCTGTTAACAAGCAAAGCACTTCTGTGAGGTAGCTTGAACAATCAAGTAATATAGTAAATAACATAAATTCTTCACTTTTGGACTTTAGTGCAACAGTAAATATAAAAAGTCTAATATAAAAACAAATAGCACCTCAACTTAAAATACCCGGCAGGCATGTAAACAAATAAAAAAAATAAAAGTGCCACAGTGTTTGCAAAGCCAGTAATGTGCTTTTAGGAACTGCACTCCTATACGCACTGAGATACTGGGTTGCAACAGCAGCCATAGAGGGAAACTGATTAGCATGTTCTTTCCAGTACTGAAGTGGGTCGCTTTTCTTAGGGCTGTTTATTTTCTGAGAGGTAGGTCTGCACTTGAGTTTCTGCTGATGTGGTACTCACGGACCTGAAATCCCAAGTTTACATATCTCACAGTTTGCTATGGCAATGTTGTTGTCATCAACTTTATAATACCTCCAGACGACAGACATACTCGCGCTTTCCGCTTCAAGCTGTTAAAAAAATAATGAGAATATATTTACATATATATATCCGAGTCGGGGGCATGGTGGCTTAGTGGTTAGCACGTTCGCCTCACACCTCCAGGGTCAGGGTTCGATTCCCGCCTCCACCTTGTGTGTGTGGAGTGTGCATGTTCTCCCCGTGCCTCGGGGGTTTCCTCCGGGTACTCCGGTTACCTCCCCCGGTCCAAAGACATGCATGGTAGGTTGATTGGCATCTCTGGAAAATTGTCCCTAGTGTGTGATTGCGTGAGTGAATGAGTGTGGGTGTGTGTGTGCCCTGCGATGGGTTGGCACTCCGTCCGGGGTGTATCCTGCCTTGATGCCGATGACGCCTGAGATAGGCAAAGGCTCCCCGTGACCCGAGGTAGTTCGGATAAGCGGTAGAAGATGAATGAATGAATGAATATATCCGAGTCCTGATCGGGAGGTAACATCCGATTCCGATCGAGTCTGAAACTACGTGATCGGGCCCGATTTCCGATCACGTGATCGGATCGGGACATCCATCTTGCATACTGAGATATTTTTAAACTTCATAACTTGTCCCGCAGCTTTTGTCCTAGACCCATGCATGAGGTGTCAAATTGACCGGCCCATTGAGGAGAGGTGTGCTATGACTTTTATAAGCGATCCAACCAACAATGTTCGCACAGCTGATGAAAAAGAGGCCAAAAAAGTCCCATAGAAATGAGTGGGAAATTCCTGAAATTCCTTTAAGCTCTCACACACACAGCGTGCGCAGAGCTCAGGCACCGCTTCTCTCCTGTGTTCTCCTAGTGACTGTAGATGTAAAGGAGACTCTCAATACATGTAACTATTAACTCCACACTATCAATCCAATGATTCCAAAAGTATTGGCCCCCAGCTCGATGAGGGGAACTGACGTCATGTGTAGCCTCGCCCCCAAAATTAGTGAAATCAAAAAGTTAGCACAACATGGACATGTGATATATCAAAACACTCAGCCCGATGAGGGGAACTGAGGTCACGTGTAGCCCCGCCCCAAAATAAGCAAAATCAAAAAGTTAGCACAACATGGACATGTCATATATCAAAACACTCAGCACGATGAGGGGAACTTGCCACGTGCAAGCACCATTCACATTTTCTTCAGGAAATGTATGTAAGCACCTGAAAAGGGTAACAGCATTGAACTGTGTCAATTTTGTTACCCTCTATATTTATTTGCTGCATTTGCCTTAATGTACATGAATGCTTTGCGTTTTTGAGCATCTGATGTGATGTGGGACTATGTGTACATCATCCAATCAAGTTTGTTTGTTTATGAGTCAATTGGAAGCAACTGCCAATGAATGCAGGGGGGCGGGGCCAAAAAGGAGGAAACCCGCGAAGGGAGAGAGACTTTGAGAAGTGCGCACGAGGGGCGAGCTAAAAAAAAAATATAAAGAAAAAGGAATTGTTTGATAACGAAAAGGAATTCTAACTGTTTGAGTTCGAACATTTTTCTTGACTCTACAAACTGAGTGGACCCGGTCGCGAACATCGCGGTCTCACCAGCAAACAGCGGATCCCAGTCAGCAAATTTCCTTTGGCCCAGATTTGGGCCAGATAAACAGCTGAGGTGTGGCCCAGATTAGTTTGTGTTTGTTGGCCCAGATATGGCCCACATCTCCTTTGCCAAAACTGAACCAAAGCAGTGCCATAAGTCCACCAAACATGAGCCAAATGTAATTTATATGGCCCAAATATGGCACACCTATTCTTTGCCAAAACTGAACCAAAGCAGTGCCATAAGTCCACCAAACATTCATTCATTCATCTTCTACCGCTTATCCGAACTACCTCGGGTCACGGGGAGCCTGTGCCTATCTCAGGCGTCATCGGGCATCAAGGCAGGATACACCCTGGACGGAGTGCCAACCCAGGGCAAGTCCACCAAACATGAGACAAATAATTTAATGTGGCCCATATGAGAGCCTTATATGCAATTTTAGTATGGTTGAGCTCTGTTAAAATCTAACGGCCCATACAGTATGTGCCCCACATGCAGCTGACAGTATGTAAAAGTCTTATTGACTTAAAGGTAAATGAAACACTCAACAACGAATGTACTCACAATTTACTTCAAAACAAGTGTTTAAATAATTACAGCTTTGAGAGTAAGCATAAGAATACATTTAAGAATGTATTCAACTCAGAGTAATAAAAATCACAGAAAAAAAAATACAAAAAAATAAGAGTAACTTGTACAGAGAACTTGAATTGAGAAATTGAGTTTTGATGTGCAGGGATGTTTTGATGTGGTTTTAATGTGCCTAATGAGGGTCGGCAGTGTTTTGTTGGGCCTCTTGTTTCTTCATTCGCTCCCTCCTTCCCCCCTCTCGGTCTCCAGCGAGGTGCAACCATTTAATTATGTCAATTTCAATGTCTTTATTTGAGGCTTTTGCAGTAAGGGGATTCTGCCTGACTGCACCTGCAATAAAGATGAATTTAAATAATGCTAGCAGCAACACAACCTGAAAGTTAGAGCTGGAGGATAATGGGGAAAAAAAATCATTTAATATAAATTATTTCCTTTAATATTTTAATTGCAATAATTAACCACCTCTGATTGACCAAAAACATTTTTTTCCAGTATATTTTCGAAAGGAATTGCAAATTGTATTTTTCAATATGTGGGCCATAATAATACCATAATTTCTTATGACAAATTATTTAGATGTTTTTTTTAGAATATATTTTTAGAATACTTTTTCACCAACCGGTTAAAATTGACAACACTCGATGTATTCTGCTTTAAAAAAGACATGCATGACTTTTAGTACATGAGACAGATTCCAAGGGACTGTCTGCAAAGTGCAAATGCCGAAAAGCAAATACTAAAAAACAGTCAATAACCACCGTAATACACTGCACTGTCACCAAATTCAGCTCACACATCACTGATGTCCTGATAGTTATACTACAACACTTACTTGGGGGAAATGTGTTTTACTTTTGGGGGAAATATTTTCATATAAAAAAAAACATAAAAATTATAGAATTTGACATTTCTCCCAAGTTGACTGTTTTTAGTATTCGCTTTTCGGGTTTTGCACTTTGCAGACAGTCCCTTGGTTCGCACATAGAGACTTGTGTATTTTGTCCACCGCGGAGGAAAGCTGATATTGAGGAAAATTGGGTTGTACTGTAGCTGCCTCTCTACATTACTATGATAAAAAAAAGGTGTTATTTGTGTAGTAACAGTGTTTAGCTCAGGAGTTATTGACTCGGGGAAACTCGAATCTGTGAATATGCGTCCAACTTTTACTTAAGTGCTGTTGATTTATAGCCAAAAACATCGGAATTTAAAATGGCAAACCAGCGGACCCCTAGCGTACATTAAACTGTACTGTTAAACTGAGGAAAATATTAGCTAATTTGACCCCTTCCTCAAATAAACTAATAACTAAACGCTTAATAACATGCAATATTGACACATAATGCTGTTTCAATTATATGTTTCAATTTCAATTATATGACTGAAAAGTGCCAATCACTTACCTGAACGTAGCCTACGCAGTTGTGAGGAAAGCAGAAATGCTGCCCGAGTCTCAGTCAAATTCATGCCGTAGTCTCACTCCACCAATAGGAGGGAAGATGCATAGCAACCTGAGGTGTGGAACGGCGGATGTCTGTCACACTTGATTTCAGGATTCCTGTGTTTTTCCACGTATAAGCCAGATGTTTACCACAAGTCGGTGTTTCTCACTGTGTGTCTCATGTGTTCGTTGTTATCTGGGCCATATACCTCAAAATGAGTTGTGAACCAAGAGAGCATTTCCCACCGATTTTAAAGTTATGGCAAAACAAATATGGCCACAATTTGGCCCATATCTATATAGCCATGCCACATCTAGGCCATATGTGCCAGATAATACCCACATGAGCCACCTGCTGACTGCGAGTCCAGCCCCTGAAGGGGAGGATTTTGAGGCTAAGTTGATGGCGTTGTTACAGCAAGAGGGAAAGTCTATGGGAGATGTGAGGGACGTTGCTATGGGTGCACAGCCTCCTCAGTTAGATGTTAATTTAGAATTAGTAAATGCTTTAGGTAAGCTTGTGGATCGCTGCACCCAGCCAATTGTTGATGTGCCCAGCTGCAGGAAGTTGAGGGTGTTCTCAGGCATAAAGTCTGTCCCTCTGGGTGAAGAGGAGTATGAGGTTTGGATGGAGCAGGCTACACAAATGATTATGGAGTGGCAGTGCAATGATGCTGTTAAGAGGCAGTGCATTGTAGAGAGTCTGCGGGGGCCTGCTGCAGATATGATCAGGTTCTTAAAGGTTAGTAATTCCAGTGCTATGGCTACTGATTACTTAGCTGCCCTTGACACTACTTATGGTTCTACTGAGAGTGGTGCTGACCTTATGGCCTCATTTCATCATACCTTCCAGCAGGAGGGGATAAAGCTGTCTGTTTTTCTTTATCGCTTGGATAAACTTCTCCACTGTGCACTTCTGAGAGGGGGAGTGGATGCCACTGGTTTGGATCAGGCTCGCCTGGAGCAGCTGATCAAGGGCGCAGTCACCAATAACCTGGTGGCTTTGCGTGTATGAATGATGCACACTTTGAGAGATCCCCCGTCCTTTTCTCAGCTCATGTGGGAGGTGAGAGAGGAAGAGCATTGGGTGAGTGTTAGAGAGAGTGTAAAAGCCTCTGTTGCCACTGCGGCTGTTTCGCAGGTGCCTGTGACTGCTGCTGTTGGGAAAATTTATGATTTCGCTTATTTTGTGGGCGGGGCTACACGTGACGTCACGTGAATACCCGGTGGGGTGCCAATACTTTTGGACAAAAGTGACTACTAAGTGTTTTGACATTTCATGTAAAAACTGCAGTCATTATGGAATACTAATTATTATACTGCATAGAACAGTATTTTGGGGGCGGGGCTACACGTGACATCACGTGAATACCCGGTGGGGTGCCAATACTTTTGGACAAAAGTGTATTGACTGGGGGCCAATACTTGTGGAAACATTGGCTTGATAGTGTGGAGTTGATAGTTACATGTATTGAGAGTGTGCTTTACATCTACAGAGAGAACAAAAGAATTTTAAGAATTCTCCATTCTCAAGTCTATGGGAAAAAAAAAACCCTTTGAGCTTCCATAGCGGGAATTCCAGAATTCCGATTGCTTATAAAAGTCATAGCACACCTGTCCTCAACGAGCCGGTTGATTTGACACCTCATTCATGGGTCTAGGACAAAAGCTGCGGGACAAGTTACGCGCCGAAGAAGTGTCCGGAAGAATAATAATAATAAGTATGCAGAATAACAATAATGATGCTTTTCAAGCACCATTAATAATAATAATAAGTATGCAGAATAACAATAATGATGCTTTGCAAGCACCATTAATAACTAGAACTGTACATTTCCTGAAGAAAATGTGAATGGTGCTTGCACGTGGCAAGTTCTATATGACATGTCTATGTTGTGCTAACTTTTTGATTTCGCTTATTTTGGGGCGGGGCTACACGTGACCTCAGTTCCCCTCATCGGGCTGAGTGTTTTGATATATCACATGTCCATGTTGTGTGTGAGGGTCTGTGTGTGTGAGTGTCTGTGTGTGTGTGTGTGTGTGTTCCTCGTATGTGAAAACATACTTGGCAATAAAGTGTGTGTCTGTGTGTGTGAGTGTGTGTGAGTGTCTGTGTGTGTGTAAATGTGTGTGTAAATGTGTGTGTGTGTGTTCCTCGTATGTGAAAACATACTTGACAATAAAGTGTGTGTGAATGTGTGTGTGAGTGTGTGTGTGTGTGAGTGTGTGTGTGTGTGAGTGTGTGTGTGTGTCTGTGTGTGTCTGTGTGTGTGTGTGTGTAAATGTGTGTGTAAGTGTGTGTGTTCCTCGTATGTGAAAACATACTTGGCAATAAAGTGTGTGTGTGAGTGTGTGTGTGAGTGTGTCTGTGTGAGTGTGTGTGTGTGTGTGAGTGTTCAATTCAATTCAATTCAAGTTTATTTGTATAGCGCTTTTTACAATGGACATTGTCACAAAGCAGCTTTACAGAACATAAACATAAAACAAAAGATAAACATAAGGAGAAGTATAAAGAATTAATATAATAAAAATTCAAGATATATACAGTTCACAGTGTGTATGTATGTATGTGTGTATGTGTATTTGTCCCCAATGAGCAAGTCTGAGGGCTCAGGCAACAGTGGCAAGGAAAAACTCCCTTAGATTGGTAAAGGAAGAAACCTTGAGAGGAACCAGACTCAAGGGGAACCCATCCTCATATGGGTGACACTAGATGGTGTGGTTACAAATATACAAGTATCACAGAGTCCAACTGGAGCCGGTAGATCTGTAGATGTCTCAGGGTTCTCACAGAGTCAGCCTTGTCTCAGTGGAGGTCCAGAAATTTCAACGCACGGAAGACGATCTTAGCATGGGTGTCTCAGCATGGGTAGAAAAAGAGAAGAGAAGAGCAGTGCAGAGGGATTAACATATCTGCTGTTCATAAGAATGTGCAAGTCTAGTGTGATAGTGCACAATATTTATGGGATGTATTATGTGTACGCCTGACTAAAGAGATGAGTTTTCAATCTACATTTAAACTGTGAAAGTGTGTCTGAGCCCCGAACACTATCAGGAAGACTATTCCAAAGTTTGGGAGCTAAATAAGAGAACGCTCTTCCGCCTTTAGTAGACTTAGATATTCTGGGGACTACCAGGAATCCTGAGTTTTGTGATCTCAGAGAGCGTGAAGGATTGTAACGTGTTAGAAGACTAGTTAGATACATGGGAGCTAAACCATTAAGAGCCTTGTACGTAAGTAGCAGCAGTTTGTAATCAATTCTAAACTTAACAGGTAGCCAGTGTAGAGATGATAAAATTGGGGTTATATGGTCATACTTTCTTGTCCTAGTGAGAACTCTGGCCGCTGCATTTTGGACTAACTGTAGCCTATTTATTAAAGATGCAGGACAACCACCTAGTAATGCATTACAATAGTCCAGTCTAGAGGTCATGAAAGCGTGAACTAGCTTCTCAGCATCAGATACAGACAGGATGTTTCTCAGCTTGGCAATATTTCTGAGGTGGAAGAAGGCTGTTTTTGTGGTTTGGGCGACGTGATTTTCAAAAGACAAGTTACTGTCTAATATAACACCCAGGTCTTTCACTGTCGAGCTACTAGTAACAGTACATCCCTCTAAATGGAAATTAAGTTGTGAGAGTTTCTGTGTACTAGTTTTTGGGCCTATAAGTAGTGTTTCTGTCTTATCAGAGTTTAACAACAGAAAGTTACAGCTCATCCAGTCTTTTATCTCTCTAAGGCATTGAGTTAATTTCGACAATTTAGTTATTTCATCTGGTTTTGAGGAGATGTATAACTGTGTGTCGTCGGCATAGCAATGGAAGCTAATCCCATGTCTTCTAATAATGTTCCCTAATGGAAGCATGTATATCGAGAAAAGCAGAGGTCCTAGAACTGATCCTTGAGGGACCCCATAATTAACTGGTAATAAGCTGGAGGATTCACCATTTAATTCTACAAAATGGTATCGATCAGACAGGTAGGATCTAAACCAACTTAAAGCCTGTCCATGAATACCTGTGTAATTTTGTAAGCAATCTAGGAGAATGTTGTGATCTATAGTGTCGAATGCAGCACTAAGGTCAAGTAGAACTAATAGTGACATACAGTCTTTGTCCGAAGCTAAGAACAAGTCGTTTGTAACTTTAACAAGTGCAGTTTCTGTGCTATGATGGGGCCTGAAACCTGACTGAAACTCTTCGAGGATATTGTTCTCCTGTAAGAAGGAGCTCAGTTGAACAGACACAACCTTTTCTAGTATTTTAGACATAAACGGAAGGTGTGAAATCGGTCTGTAATTTGAAAGTCCATTAGGATCTAAATTAGGTTTCTTAATGAGTGGCCTAATAACTGCCAACTTGAAGGATTTAGGGACGTGACCTAAAGATAACGAGGAGTTAATAATATTAAGAAGAGGCTCACCGGCTTTATGTAACACTTCTTTCAGTAGTTTAGTTGGAATGGGGTCTAGTGAACAAGTTGTTGATTTAGCTGTAGTAATAAGTTTAACTAACTCTTCCTGACCTGTACTTGTAAAGCAATGTAGTTGTGTGTTTAGAACCTTAGGTGAGACCGGGATGCTAGTTGCTCTTATGTGTTGAGCGTCACCTATTTTATTCCTGATACTTTCGATTTTATCAGTGAAGAATCTCATAAAATCGTCACTACTGAACTGTGATGGAATTGTGTGTTCAGATTTTTGTTTTTTTGTTAGTCTAGCTACTGTGCTAAATAAAAACCTGGGATTGTTCTGGTTATTTTCTATGAGTTTGCTCAGGTGCTCAGCCCTGGCTGCTTTTAGAGCCTGTCTATAGCTGGACATACTTTCCTTATATGCAATTCTAAAAACCTCTAATTTAGTTTTTCTCCACTTTCGCTCGAGGTTACGGGTCTCTCTCTTGAGGGTGTGAGTATGACTATTATACCATGGTGCAAGCGTTTTATCTCTAACCTTCTGTAATCTGATTGGGGCAACAGTGTCTAGTGTGCTAGTGAATATAGCGCCTATGCTGTTAGTAATTTCATCTAGGTCGTCTGTGTTTAAGGGTGCAGTAAGAAGTCCAGACAGATCAGGCAGGTTATTTGTGAATCTGTCTTTAGTGGTCGGAATAATAGTTCTACCGAGACGATAACGTGGTGAAACGCAGTTAGCCTGTTCTACAGGTAGTGTGTACATTATGAGATAATGGTCTGTGATATCATCACTTTGAGGAATGATATCTATATCAGTGACATCTAATCTGTGTGATATTATTAAATCTAGTGTATGATTACGACGGTGAGTTGCTCTAGTGACGTTTTGTTTGAGCCCAAGTGAGTTTAGTAAGTCCATGAATGTGAGTCCTAGCGCATCATTTGTGTCGTCAACATGAATGTTAAAATCTCCTACAATTAATGCTTTATCAAAGCTAACCAGTAGGTCAGAAAGAAAATCTGTGAATTCTCTAAGAAAATCGGTGTAGGGCCCTGGTGGTCTATACACGGTCGCTAGCGCAAGAGACATCAGGGATTTTTGTTTCGTGTGCGTGTGCGATAGTGTAACATTAAGGACAAGCACTTCAAAAGACTTAAATCTATACTGTGTTCTCTGGGTAACAGTAAGGCAATCGTTAAAGATAGTGGCGACACCACCTCCACGACCAGTCTGTCGAGGCTCGTGCTTATAGATATAACCTGATGGTGTAGACTCATTTAGACCGATGTAGTCATTTGGTTTAATCCAGGTTTCGGTGAGGCATAATGCAGTAAGGCTATTGTCTGAGATTATTTCATTTATGATAAGTGCTTTGGGTGTAAGTGATCTAATGTTCAGAAGCCCAAATTTTAGGAACTGTTTTTGTTTGTTTCGTTGGCATTTTTCTGGTCTAATTACAGTAAGATTATTTCGAGAACGTCTTACATAATTACTTTTTAATCTCACTGCTCGGGGAACAGACACAGTTTCTATGGGGAGAGGTATGTGTGCATTTGTATCGATGTGTTGAGGTGAAGGATGGCTATTGAAATTTAAATTTAAGGCGTAGTTTACCAGTCAGAAGGTGTGCAGCGCCCTGGAGATGTGGTCCGAGAGGATCTCCGCTCCAACTCTGCTGGGGTGCAGGCCGTCCGCGCGGAACAGCCTAGGACGCTCCCAGAAAACATTCCAGTTATCAATAAAGTGAAGATTCTGAGCCGGACACCATGACTGAAGCCATTCATTAAAAGCAAAAAGTCTACTAAACCTTTCAATTCCTCGCTGGTACGTTGGAAGTGGTCCGGACACGATGATCCTCGCCGTGGGCGCTGTGCTGCGAACCGTCTCCACCAGGGTCTTGAAGTCTCTCTTCAGGATCTCCGACTGCCTCAGGCTGGTGTCGTTCGAGCCGGCGTGAAGAACCACAGCTCCGGTGTTTCTGCTCACGACCCTAGGTACCTGTGCAGCGACATCAAGAACACGGGCACCAGGTAAACAGTGAGTGCGAGCCTTACCTTTAGCCACAGTAGCACGGACGTGGCGGACGATGGAGTCTCCGATGATCACAGTGTCGCGGTCCGTCTCACGAAGGGGGGCGAAGCGGTTCCGGGTGGGGATCTCGAAGACCAGCGGTGGTGGAGGGGGAGAGGTCCTCGACCGGGGCCCGGCACGTGTCCTCCGCTGCTGCACCCAGGATCCGCGGTGCCCCGGCGCTGGAGTGAACTGCCCCTGGCCAGGCCACTTCCTGGGTGCGTTGGGCCTGGACAGAGAAACACACGGAGTAGAGGTGGAAGGAGTAGTGATTAAATGCCGGGAGTTTACCTGAGACCGGGGGGCTTCCAGCGCTGCTTTCCGCTCCCGCAGCTCGGCCTGCTTCACCTGTAGGTCGCGGATCTGCTTCTCCACAGCCTCCAGCTCCAGTTCCACCGAGTGCAGCTCGAACGTGTCCTCACCTGCAC
>NC_083462.1:32984632-32987132 GCF_030014155.1 Tachysurus vachellii
AACTCCGCCAATACTTATCACACGAACAAGATACATATGTCTAATGAAAGCCTGAAATGTCTATTTTTAAATGAGGTAATTAAAATCGAAAGCAAATATTGTCTTTTTGTGTAATCTGTATGTAAGTAAAGAGAGGTACAGTTTTTCTGGCTCGACCTCATTACCACTAATGTGATCCCACCTACCGCCGTGCGCGCCATTCATATGAAAATGACCTGAGCGGGCTATGCAAATAAGATCAACGCCCCCAAAAAGTGCTATAAGAAGTACAAAGTTTTAACAGATTAATTCACTTATCAACGCGCTGGGAAGATGAAACGCTTTACAGCTGAGGAAGCTCTACAGATGATCCTGGACAGCGAGGAAGAGTTCACCGTTTCCTCAGATGAAGAGCAGGACTCCGACGACGAACGTTTGTATTTTGAAGAGCGACTTGATCCAGCTGAGGATATAATTTCTGAAGAGTAAGTTTTCCTTACATTTGTTGAAATCTTGTGTGATGTAAAATTATATATACTGTATTGTATACAGACTATTTGCAAGCAGATATTAAGAGTGACTTTATAGAAACGTCTCGTAATTGGCAACTTTTATTTACCTTAAAATATTAGTTCTTAGTAAGCTGTATGCTGATTAATGTAAAGTGAATATACAATATGTTATATAGCAATATCACTATTTAGAATATATTTTGACTAGTGTTTATGCCTCAACTAGTCTTGTTTACGTGACTATCTGTTCGGGTGTAAATGTATCGATGTGGTGTCGATGAGCTGTAAATGTGCCCGGAGATATGTCATGTGTTAATGTTTAGCCATAAATATGTCCGGTAATGGCCCGTTAACAAACATATACAGCGCATCTCTGTACCCAATTATTTTATCTCAGCTATGTTTTTAATTATTAAAAACTTTTGTAGGAATGTGGCTGCATCACTCTTGTCTTCACCTGCACCGGCTGCAACACTTTCACGTTCGTTTGATGCTCGCACGGGGGCACGCAGCAACGAGAACAATAAGGAGTATGTCCACATGTAACCATTCTTTATACATTATATTAATTGTGTTACTTTGTACTTTGAAAATACATGATACTAATTATGATATTTTTTTAGGAATGTGACTGCAACACGTTCACCTTTGGCTGATACGTGCACGAGGGCACGCAGTAACGCGAGCGACATTCATCCAGTGTAAGCCACATTTACCCTTTTTTATGTTCTCAGTATTAGGAATACTGGTGTGTTACTTTGTACTTTGAAAATACATGACACTAATTATGATATTTTTTTTAGGAATGTGGCTGCAACACGTTCACCTTCGGCTGATACGCGCAAGAGGGCACGCAGTAACGCAACTGGTAACAAAAAAGAGTACGTCCACATGTACCCATTTTTCTGTTATATTGTATATTAGTATATATTAGTTATATATTACTATTATTACTGTGTTGCTTAGTACTTTGGAAAATACACGATGAGACTAATTATGTTTTTTTTTTTTTTTAGGAATGTGTCTGCATCACCTTTACCTCACCTGCTACTCACACACGCCGTAGGTCTCTTTCAGTTCTCAAAGAAACTGAGACTAATGTGTAAGTACAGTTTATTAAAGTGTCACTGCTACAGTAAAATACTGAGTAATAATTTTATTTAATATTTTATTATAAATTAAAAAAATTTCTAACCCTTACCATTTATTTATTTATTTACAGATTTAACACTGACAGTGATGATGCACCTGTTGTAAAGAGGCTCAAGACCAACATCCAGGCAATCAGCAGGCAGTCCATTCTGTCATGGAAAACAGAGACTGATATTGATGTGGTTCCACACACATTGAGTTTCTTTCCTGCACGGGAACCTGGACCACAGCTGAGTCCTGCAGATGCACACACACCCCTGAGTCTCTTCAAAATGTTTTTTCATGAGAATGCAGTGTCAACTCTATGCCATAACACCAATGCTCAGGCTGCCAGGGCAACAGCAAAGGGTTGCAAGTACAAATGGCAAGATGTCAGCGCCGCTGAGATGTACCGCTACATTGGACTGCTATTTTATATGGCCATGGTAAAGTTGATCTCCATCAGGGACTACTGGAGACAGGACAATGTTTTCTCTGTGGCTTTTCCAGCCAAAGTAATGTCAAGAGATAGATACCGCACTATTTCATGGAATGTGCACATGAGTCACCCAGAAGAAGACAAGGTAAATGACAGGAAAAGGGGCACAGCCAAACATGACCGTCTTTTCAGGGTCAAACCTCTTATGGACACTATCCGTCAAGCTTGTATAAACTTCTATCATCCTAAAAGAAACTTGGCTGTGGATGAAAGAATGGTGGCATGCAAAGCAAACACAGGAATGACGCAGTACATGAAAGCTAAACCAACCAAGTGGGGCTTCAAGTTGTTTGTGCTTGCAGATTCCTCAAATGGATATACTGTGAACTTTTCATTGTACACCGGGAAAAATAACTTTCCCACAGGCCATGGACTGTCA